>NC_081552.1:238413894-238713894 GCF_963082655.1 Stomoxys calcitrans | reverse complement strand
GTAGGTAAAGCCAGAATCGTTTATCTCCTCCTTCCTATTTTACACACTGCAAGTTGTCTGACTGTTTACCATGCCCAGTCAGCCAGCCAGCCAGCCGGCCAGCCTTCTTTCAATCCTTCGTGTCTTAAACTACATGGGTGTTTGCGGCATGTGTTTTAAGACATAACATACAAATTTATTTTATCCTTTTGCTGTGATATACCACCAAACGGCTCTACCATATCCACAAAATTTTAATGAAAACACAAACAGAAAAAAAAAATATTTGTACAAAATTTGGCGAAGCATTCAGAGAGTGCCACCATGCAATCCTGTTTCAGATCCTCTGACTTTTTGCCTGTCATACACAAAGAAGAAACAAAGCACAAAACATCATGCACCGAGTTCAAATAAAAAAATAAAATTTTATGACGAACACCAAAATGCCAAACCAGGCTACCTCAAACCCCAAACAGTCAGAGAGCCAACCATAAGCTCTTCCCTCAAAGAGTTTCACAATATTTTGCCAAAAAACCAAAAATATTTGATATTCATTTGAGAGCTGCTTCTGCTATGAACCGCCCTCTAACCCCCTCCTGTAACCACATTGACAGCGGAACACCACTTTTTTCCAAATGTTTATTTTTAAATAAAGTTGAGTAAATATTTGTTTCTTGTCGTTTGTATTTTTTTTTTGGCTGCATGCTTGCTGTTTTGGAATAAAGCCAACCACAGAATTTAATTTAATTTTAAGCAACACAAAAATTTCAATAATTTTCGCTTTGGGATGCGACACTGGCAACAAACTCGTAATAATAGCCCCTCTATTGGCAGGGCCACATGTGGCAGTATGCGGAATGTGTCTCTCAACTATTTGCACTTCATGTTTCCGGGTTTTGGGCTTGCTTTACTTATTTACATTCTTTGGTGGTTAACTGGAGAAAAGGAGAAGTATGAGCTAAATTTGCTGTATAAACAAAATTTTCAAAAACTTAACAAAAACAAAAACCCACAACCTCGGGTATATATGTAAACAACCTCTCGTCATAATCCAAGCAGCTTTACCGAAATATTGTCCGATTTGGATTCGACACGGATATTGAGAGGTCTAATAAGTACAAGTCATTTTGGTTTTTTGGTAGCTATATCCAAATATAGACCGATCTGAACCATATACGACACGAATGTCAAAAAGCCTAACATAAGTCACTGTGTCAAATTTCAGCGAAATCGGATTATAAATGTGCTTTTCAAGGGGCCAAGACTATAAATCGAGATATCCGTCTATATGGCAGCTACATCCAAATCTGAATCGATCTGGGCCAAAATGAAGAAGGATGTCGAAAGGCCTAACACAACTCCACGTACGGAATTTCGGCGAAATCGACAATAAATGCGCCTTTTATGCGCCCAAAACCTTAAATCGAGAGATCGGTCTATATGGCAGCTTTATCCAAATATGAACCGATTTGGGCCAAATTACAAAAAAATGACAAGGGGCTTAACATAACTCACTGTTCCAAATTTTGTCAAAATCGTGCAATAAATGCGCCGTTGATGGGACCAAAACCTTAAATCGAGAGATCGGTCTATATGGCAGCTATATCCAAATCTGGATCGATCTGGGTCAAAGAGAAGAAGAATGTCGAGGGGCTTAACTTAACTCACTGTCCCAAATTTTGGCAAAATCGGACAATAAATGCGCGTTTAAATCGATAGATCTGTCTACATGGCAGCTATATCCAAATCTGGACCGATCTGTGCCATATTGCAGAAGTATGTCGAGGGGTTTAGCTTAACTCACTTTCCCAAATTTCAGCAAAATCGGATAACAAATGTGGCTTTTATAGGCACAAAACCTTAAATCGAGAGATCGATCTATATGGCAGCTATATCCAAATATGAACCGATTTGGGCCAAATTAGAAAAAGATGTCAAGGGTATTACCAAAACTCACTGTTCCAAATTTTGTCAAAATCGGGCAATAAATGCGCCGTTGATGGGACCAAAACCTTAAATCGAGATATCGGTCTATATGGCAGCTATATCCAAATCTGGACCGATCTGGGCCAAATTGAAGAATGACATCGAAGGGCTTAACGCAACTCACTGTCCCAAATTTTGGAAAAATCGGGCAATAAATGCCCCTTTTATGCGCCCAAAACCTTCAATCGAGAGATCGGTCTACATGGCAGCTGTAACCAAATCTGAACCGATCTGGGCCAAATTGCAAAAAGATGTCAAGGGTATTAACATAAATCACAGTTCCAAATTTTGTCAAAATCGGGCAATAAATACGCCGTCGATGGGACCAAAACCTTAAATCGAGAGATCGGTCTATATGGCAGCTATATCCAAATCTGGACCGACCTGTGCTATATTTCAGAAGTATATCGAGGTTCTTAATTTAATTCACTGTCCCAAATATTGGCAAAATCGGACAATAAATGCGCGTTTTACGGACCAAAGTCTTAAATCGAGAGATTGGTCTATATGGCATCTATACCCAAATCTGATCCGATCTGTGCCATATTGCAAAAGTATGTCGAGGAGTTTAATTCAACTCACTGTCCCAAATTTTGGCAAAAATCGGATAACAAACGCGCCTTTTATGGGTGCAAGACCTTATATCGAAAGATCGCTCTATATGGCAGCTATATCCAAATCTGGACCGATCTAGGCCAAATTGAGGAAATATATCGAAGGGCCTAACGCAACTCACTGTCCCAAATTTCGGCAAATTCGGACAATAAATGCGCCTTTTATGAGTGCAAGACCTTATATCGAGAGATCGGTCCATATGGCAGCTATATCCGATTCTGGACCGATCTGTGCCATATTGCAGAAGTGTATCGAGAGAATCAAGAAGCTTTAGCGAAGAAGTTTTTTAAAGGTGATCACGATGGTATATGCAAACCGGGAAGGCCAGGAGCCCGATGAAAAGATCAAGTGGTCGGAGACACCTCTAAACTTGGTGTCAGAGATTTTAGAAAGAGCGCAGAAGATTGAGGAGCTTGAGACGGTATTCTACACTCGGCTTATGGAAAAAAAGTTCTGTCATAGCCAATTAAAGTAAGACTTGTGTTAGGCCTCTCGACATCCTTATTCAATACAGCCTTGATCGGCGCAGATTTGGATATAGCTGTCACATACATATACCGATCTCTAGATTTAAAGTCTTTAGTTCGTAAAAGGTGCAGTTTTTAATCGATGAGTTTGGTACAATGATTTGTGTAAGACCCTCTTAAAGCCTTCCTGAATAAGGCGGAGATCAGACTATATTTACATATAGCTGTTATGGGTTCATATATAATGCATTTTTCACCGTATTATGATGAACTGTGGTATATATCCAAGGTGGTGGGTAACCAAAGTTCAATCCGGCCGAACTTAATGCCTTTCACTTGTTTTTTTTTCCCTAGTTATTCTGTTTGTAACTCCTCGAAATATTCGTCTAAGACTTCATAAAGTAAAAATATTCTTGATCGACATGACATTTTATATCGATCTAGCCATGTCCGTCTGCCATCCGTTTGCCGTTCGTCCGTCTGTCAAAACCACGCTAACTTTCGAAGGAGTCAAGCTAGCCGCTTAAAATTGGACAAAAATACTTCTTATTAGTGTAGGTCGGTTGTGATTGTAAATGGGCCATATCGGTCCATGTTTTGACATAGCTGCCATATAAACCGATCTGGGGTCTTGACTTCTTTAGCCTCTAGAGGGCGCAATTCCTATCCGATTAGGCTGAAATTTGGCATGACGTGTTTCGGTATGACTTCTAACAACTGTGCTAGATATGGTGGAAATCGGTCTATAACCTGATATAGCTGTCATATAAACCGATCTGGGGTTTTGATTTCTTCAGCCTCTAGAGGGCGCAATTCCTATCCGATTTGGCTGAAATTTGGCATGACGTGTTTCGGTATGACTTCCAACAACTGTGCTAAGTGTGGTGGAAATCGGTTCATAACCTGATATAGCTGTCATATAAACCGATCTGGGGTCTTGACTTCTTCAGCCTCTAGAGGGCGCAATTCCTATCCGATTTGGCTGAAATTTGGCATGACGTGTTTCGGTATGACTTCCAACAACTGTGCTAAGTATGGTTCAAATCGGTCCATAACCTGATATAGCTGTCATATAAACCGATTTGGGGTCTTGACTTCTTGAGCCTCTAGAGGGCGCAATTCCTATCCGATTTGGCTGAAATTTGGCATGACGTGTTTCGGTATGACTTCCAACAACTGTGCTGAGTATGGTGGAAATCGGTTCATAACCTGATATAGCTGTCATATAAACCGATCTGAGGTCTTGACTTCTTGAGCCTCCAGAGGGCGCAATTATTATCCGATTTTGACCCCCTAAATACGTGCCAAATATGGTCTGAATCAGTCTATTACCTGAAACAGCACAACAGAGATGCCGGGAAAAGAACTCGACAAATTTGATCCATGGTGGAGGGTATATAAGATTCGGCCCGGTTGAACTTAGCACACTTTTACTTGTTTATTATTATCAAGCAAGTACACCTTTACCATTTTTCAGGTCTGCTCCTCTCTTTTACCAAAAAAAAAAAGACTTTTCAGCCTTTAAATCATCAAACATGTTTCAGGCCTATATCAAAACTTTCATTGTTATTTTTTGTAATTTTCTTCTACATTTAATCGCTTCATTCTCATAATCTACATATTAATTATATATTCAAGAATAGCAAACAACAAAAACACACAGAGAGCATAAACAAAATTGGATTTTTAATGCTTTTATCCATTCATGCAAAAGCATGTTGTGGAAAATGGAAATCGAATGGAATTTTCGAATTGCATGTTCGCAGGCATTAACAATTTTCATGCACCAGTCATATGTGGAAAATGCTAACATTGATTTTTTTCGTTCAATCTTCCATTTGTCTGCAGATTTTTGAATGGCCACACATCATAGTGGCTGCTGCTGCATGATGATGGCAAGCAATTATCTTTGTTCTAAATACGAGCGCACACTGGCTTTCCCGGCAGTTACTGCGTCACTGGGACAGACATACGGACAGATAGTCATATTGAAAGAATATTTATTTGCCAATTGTGTGGCCATTGAGGCGGCATTAGCCATATGTAAGCCTAAGCGTTTGCAAATGTAGCTTTTCATGTTGGCGCTTCTATAAAGCCTCATGTTAAGTTTACAAAATTATGCTTGGCACAAAAACAAAAAACCTCTACATCTGAAGATAGAAACTGTAGCTCTGAATGAAGCTGATGAAGAAGACCCACAGAAATCTCCATCTTAGCTGTGTTGCATTGTACTGATTGGCTTGTACAGATTGCAAATCCACATATCAGTCCACAAGGCATCAACAACAGCAGCATCATTCCCATTTTCATCTAGTCATCATCATAGCCACCACTACTGCTGGCGGAAGGTAACAAGAAATGCCCGCTTACATCGGTCTGCACAACTGACATCCAGGGCCAGCATCCGATATGAATGTGCTACTGCACCATGCACCGCCATACATTTCTATTCAAGTCATCATTGTGAATAGAAAGCACATGATGTGCAATTTGTGAAATGTGATTAGGAAGCACTCTGGTTTGATGGGTGGCATATGAATCAGAACTCATTGGGTTTTGTGATGAGTTTTTGCGATGGTCAGTAAAAAATTGCTGTTTGTGGGATATTTTGGGAAAGGGGTAGACCCCCTGAAAATTTGTCCCGAAAGTGGGTATCAATTCTTGCTCTATCCCCCAATACTTTTCATTTAAGCCCCACTTTAACATGGTCGGTAAATATGACCGACTTAGGGGTGTTTTGGGGAGTGGGATGGTCCCCCAAACACTAAGCCCTGAAAATATTGGGTTGCCCAAAAAGTAATTGCGGATTTTTTAAAAGCAAGTAAATGCATTTTTAATAAAACTTAGAATGAAATTAAATCAAATATACTTTTTTTACACTTTTTTTCTAAAGCAAGCTAAAAGTAACAGCTGATAACTGACTGAAGAAAGAATGCAATTACAGAGTCACAAACTGTAAAAAAATTTGTCAACGCCGACTATATGAAAAATCCGCAATTACTTTTTGGGCAACCCAATATATCAGCAACGTGCTCTATTCTCATACATTTGAACCCCATATTGCCATTGGCCTCAAAATTGGATATCAAATTCGTTTTCTAATCTCAAATACCATTCACTTAAATCCTTATTGAAAAAGCCAGCAAATATGTCCGGTTTGGGGTATGGGCCCTAAAAACTATGAATATCGAGCTCCAATGTCTCGAAGACCCAAATTGTCTTGGTGAGCAAATACGTCCTACTTGGAGGTTGTTATGGTGCTGGGACGTCCCCTAGACAGTGGGTATCGAATGTTGATGTCAGATTTATGGTCTACTCCCAAATACCGATTATTTGAGCTCCAGTTTTCCATGACCGGTTTGGGGCGGCCACCCAGTGACTTGGGTTTAAAAATTTATATCAGATTCGTGTTCTACTCTATAATACCTCTTATTTGAACCCCATATTGCAATGGTCAGCAAATATGTCCTATTTGGGTGGCGTTATGGGGGTGGGGTGGCCCCATAGACACTTTTCCCGAACATTGATATCAGATTCGTGCTTTACTTCCAAAGACCTTCCCTTTGAGTCCCATATTGCTATGGTCGTAAATTTGTTTTCTTTGGGGTATGCTCTCGGGGATGGGCGGCCCCCAAACACTCGGTCCCACATCTGGATATCAGATTCGTATTCTACACTCAAATACCTTTTATTGAAGCTCCATATTGCCATGGTTAGTAAAAAAGTCCCGTTTGGGGGGTGTTTTGGGGAAGGGATGAACCCCCAGAAACTTTGTCCCAAATTTGGATATCACATTCGCATTCTACTCTCAAATACCTTTAATTTAAGTCCCATATTGCCACGGTCGTTAAAAATGTCCGATTAAGGGTTGCTTTGGGGGTTGGGGTGGTCCCCCAAACACTTGATCCAACAATCCGATATCAGATACGTTTTCTAATCTTAAATACCTTTAATTTGAGTCCCATATTGTCGTGATTGGTGTATATATATGTTTGGTAGGTTTTAGGGTGGGGCGCTTCCCCCTAGGTACCCCATCCGAAATTTGGATACCAAATTTTTGTTTGTAGGTTGCTATAAGAGAGCACACAAAATTTCGCTTAAATCGCAGTACCCATCTCTGAAAATTAGGGTAAGGGGGAGGGTCCGCTCCCCCTTCAGATATCAAAAAATGTAGTACCCTATTTTCACCACGGGATCATTATGCACCATCTGTGTAAATTTCAAGAAAATCGGTCTAGCCGCATTGTATAGCAAACAAGAGCAGCATCTGTCAGAGATAACGGATGATGAGTCTAACGCACAAAACTCAGTCAGGAGAGGGTTCCAACGAAGATTTGGGGTTCAATATGAAATCAGAACAAATGCAAGAAGGCAGTAAACTTGTGTGGCCTCGGTTTTACCTATGAAGGAATCTGAAATTGTCCAACGAAGGCATAGAAGGCAGTAAACTTTTGCTCTGTGAAGACAGCAGGATTTGAACTTTTCCATACAGGGTGGGTATAGAGGGCAGCTTGCTGCTAAAAAGAAGCCTGTCAAGATAGTAATAGATTCACTACAACTCCAAGGAAGGCTGCCAAGTAAGCCTGAGTCGTGGTTTGTCAGTAAAATCGAAACCGACCTCCTTCAGAGGGAGCACGAAATGATTTATTCTGACAAATGCAAATTTTACCCATGAACATTCCACTAGGGAACAGAGGCAAACTTCTCATATATCAAACCTTCCCAAGGAACAGGCATAGAGTTTGACAAGTTATATGTCGTGGTCAGTAAACCTTAACCTGTCCAAGAGGTACCAACACCAGTCAAGCCAAGGAAAACGGAGTCTGAATATACCGAAATAGTGTTCAGTTTCTGTCTCTCTCTCTTTCTCTCGAAGCGAAGTCAAGAGAAACAAATCAACCTAAGAAACTTTGCCAATGGCAACGAAACAACATGACAGGACTAATGAAGATGTAGAAAGGAATCTAACTTATGAAGCCACTTTAACTCAGAAAGCCAACAGGGACTTGAATTCTTTCAACAATGGTAGGAAGGCACAACATGCTGCTCCTTGAGCCTTATCTACCACATCATACACCTTTCAGAAGTTGTATGATGTGGTTTGTAGGCTATGGCTAGCCCCAGAGGCAACGGATGTGCAAAGGATTAGTCAAGGCGCATACTGTGGTCAGTGATCTTCGACCAGCCCGAGAGGTGCCGATACCGCTGCCTTCGGGGAAAACTACCTCTCTAGAGAATTCCTTCTGTGAATTCTGCCAGCGGCGAAAAAACAACATTTGTTTGTGACGTACTATGCCGACTTCTGCTATGATCTATGCAATATATGACGAAAGTTGATTGGTATACATATATGTATGAGGTAGTGGGTATCCAAGGTTCGGTCCGGCTTTCCATTGTTAATTGGAAAAATTTTCAAGCATTATTTTCAGCATTGACTATCACATCACTGTACATATTAGCAAATATGTAACACAAATCCTCACTTCTATCATTAATGTAAAGCTTTAACAATAATGCATCTGATGAATACAGATGTTGCAACATGCGTGGTTGTTGAAGTAAAAACGACGAATAGTTAATGATAAGACAAAGACTTTGCATATGGTTGAAAGGATGTGCAGAATCTCATTTGCACTAGCGGGGGGAGAAGGTTGATGGGATGCATTATGTCAGTTAGTAAAATTTCATAAATCCAAGTGGAGCTACATAATTTAAACGCCAGCAGAAGAAGAATCTATGCAAACCTCCTATTAGATGTCCTGCAAGCCTAGGTAAAATTGAACATTTTCATACATTTCAAATGAGAGGGAATTGTATGAAAGGGAAATAGAAATCCGAAATTACCAGATTTATGGAAGTCATGAATGGTATGCAGTATGGATAGAGGGAAGATATGGGAAATTCCTTGAAAAAGCTTCTGGGGGCCATAGAAGGCTAATCGAGAAATCAGTAGGTATATCAGGTTATACATCGATTCTAGCCATACGTGTCATGATTGTTGGAAGTCGTTGCAGAATACTATGTGCAAAATTTCAAACCAATCGGATAACAATTGCGGTTTCTAGGTGTTAAATCGGGAGATTAGTTAAGATGGGAGCTTTATCAAATTATGCACTGATTTGGACCATTTATAACATCTCGAAAAATTCGTCTGAGACCCCACAAGATCGTTCAAGTTTCAAATGAACTTTCCAAAATCTCCTCTTCCATCTTTTTCGTTACTTTCTCATATTGAACATTAGAATTGTGAGAGTTTCACCATAACTACAATTTCATCTCTGCTTTTATATCCGCACATTTCAATGTTTCATTTAAGACTCATTGGCTATATGGAGCATTTTATAGCTGAGGGAGTTAATGACTCACATTGCCAAAGGGCAGAGATACACATTTTTGAAATTACATCCTTGCCATATGGTTGATGGGTGTTATTATCCACACAATGTTACCCTTCGTCTCTCTCCACGACGGAATACCATTTTGCATGTCATTCTCAATTTAGGGAATAGATTTAAAGCGACGACATTAAAACAGTTGTGGACATAAATCCTTGTCCAGTTATTACTGCAAATGGGCAATGCTTAGGACACTAAATTGAGTAGACATAACAATGCTAGGCTTAAGGCAAGGCATGTTAGAATCAGCAACAGCATATGAAACATATATACATGTGTGTACATACTTTTGATCATTAGTGTTGTCGTTCATATAAACAGATGCTACTGTTGTTTTATGCTGCCATTTGGTGAGCATTACAGTATTACAGCATATTACGAGTATAAGTGTGATATGTATGGTAACACTGTCCCCTCAATTTGGTATTGGAAATCTTGTTACAGTGGCTTTTTATGTTTTGTGGTACTGTTTTCGTTGTTGTCGTTGTTTCAGTTTCTATTCTTTCTCCCTTTGCTTTGGGTGTAATTGAGCAGTGAACATTGATAGGGAGTTATTTTAGCCTCTGGGCGGTGAATATACTGCACCCCCAATAACCCATTGCAATGCACATTTGCCTATTATACACCGAAAAAAATTTCGCGACAATTTTTTAAATTAATAGATTTATTTATAAAATTAGTTATAGACCGAATTAGATCGTACTTGGCACAGTTGTTAAGAGTCATAACAGGACACTATATGCGAAATTTTAGGTAAATCGGACAAAAATTGCGGCTTCAAGAGGTTTAGGAGGTCAAATTGGGAGATCGGTTTATATGGGAGCTATATTAGGTTCTTGACCGATTTGAACCATATTTGGCAAAGTTGTTTGGAGTCATTACAGAACATTATGTGCAAAATTTCAGCCAAATCGGAAAAAAATTGCGGCTTCTAGAGGCTCAGGAGGCCAAATCGGGAGATCGGTTTATATGGGAGCTATATCAGGTTATAGACAGTTGTTGGAAATTAAAACGGAACACTATGAGCAAAATTTCAGCCAAATCGGACAAAAATTGCGGCTTCAAGAGGTTTAGGAGGTCAAATTGGGAGATCGGCTTATATGGGAGCTATATCAGGTTATAGACCGATTTGGACCGTACTTGACACAGTTGTTGGAAGTCATAACAGAACATTATGTGCAAAATTTCAGCCAAATCGGACAAATTTTGCGGCTACCAGGGGCTCAAGAAGTCAAATCGGGAGATCGGTTTATATGGGAGCTATATCAGGTTCTTGACCGATTTAGACCGTACTTGGCACAGTTGTTGAAAGTCATAACAGAACACTATGTGCAAAATTTCAGCCAAATCGGACAAATTTTGCGGCTACCTGATGCTGAAGAAGTCATATCGGGAGATCGGTTTATATGGGAGCTATATCAGGTTCTTCACCGATTTGGACCGTACTTGGCACAGTTTTTGAAAGTCATAACAGAACACTGTGTGCAAAATTTCAGCCAAATCGGATGACAATTCTGGCTTCCATGGGCTCAAGAAGTCAAATCGGTATATATGGGAGCTATATCCAAATTTGAACTGATATGGCCCATTTGCAATCCCCAACGACCTACATAAATATAAGGTATCTGTGCAAAATTTCAAACTGTTAGCTCTACGCGTTCGATCGCTATCGTGATTTCGAAAGACGGACGGACATGGCTGGTTCGAATCAAGGAGGTGTCGCACTGCGGCACGCCGTTTGGACTCAGCCTTAAAAAGGAGGCTTAAAAACAAGAATGGGACTGCACTTATTGATATGTGAGAAGTTTGCCCCTTTTCCTTAGTGGAATGTTCATGGGCAAAATGTGCAATAGACCGAATGCCCGATCTCCCTATATAGCGTATTGAGGCCATAAACGATTCATTTACTACCCGAATTCGATGAAATTTGGCACAGTGTGTTCTGGTAGACCCCTTCCCATTTCTGTCAAATGTGGATGAAATTTGGCACAGTGTGTTCTGGTAGACCCCTTCCCATTCCTGTCAAATGTGGTCCAGATCGGACCATATTTGGATATAGTTGCCATATTGACCGATCTCCAGATATAGTGTAATGAAATTTGGCACAGCTAGTTCTGGAACCCCTCTAAACCCTTTTGTTGAATATCGTCCAGATCGGACCATATTTGGATATAGCTGCCATTGAGACCGATCTCCCGATATAGAGTATTACGCCCATAAAATGAGCATTTTTCATCCGATTTTGATGAAATGTGAAACAGTGTGTTATGTCCTGTACTCTTTTATGTCGAACATCGTCCAGATAGGACCATATTTGGATATAGCTGCCATATAGACGGATCTCCCGATATAGAGTATTGAACTCATAAAAGGAGCAGCTTTCATCCGATATTGATGAAATTTGAGACATTTGTTTTGGCATCGAAGGATTCTTTTATTTTATGCACAACCACGTGCAGGGCAGTCTCCACTGACCTTCCCTTGACTTAGGCATGCTGTATGTATTTGAGCAGTTCGTTGGATGTTCTACTCATTATGATGGTGTCCACAATACGTTAGTGTCACAAACTTGCCTTGCCAGTAATAAAACATTTAATAAAAAAATTAACCGTGTAAACAGTTTTCGGAGGAGAATTACTCCCTCTAGAAGCTCAAGAAGTCAAGTCCCCAGATCGGTTTATATGACAGCTATATCAGGTTATTTACCGAACCATACCATCCGTCTGTCTGTCGAAAGCAAGCTAACTTTCGAAGGAGTAAAGCTTGCCACTTGAAATTTTGCACAAATACTTCTTAATAGTGTAGGTCGGTTGGTATTGAAAATGGGCCAAATCGGTCCATAACCTGATATAGCTGCCATGTAAACCGATCTGGGGTCTTGACTTCTTGAGCATCTAGAGGGCGCAATTCCCATTCGATTTGGCTGAAATTTTGCATGGAGTGTTTTGTTATGACTTCCAACAACTGCGCTGAGTATGGTTTAAATCGGTGCATGTTTTGATATAGCAGCCATATAAACCGATCTGGGGTCTTGACTTCTTGAGCCTCTAGAGGGCGCAATTTCTATTCGATTTGGCTGAAATTTTGCATGGAGTGTTTTGCTATGACTTCCAATAACTGTGCTAAGTATGGCGTAAATCGGTGTATAACCTGATATAGCTCCCATATAAACCGATCTGGGGTCTTGACTTCTTGAGCCTCTAGAGGACGCAATTCCTATTCGATTCGGCTGAAATTTTGCATGGAGTGTTTTGTTATGACTTCCAATAACTGTGCTAAGTATGGCGTAAATCGGTCTATAACCTGATATAGCTGCCATATAAACCGATCTGGGGTCTTGACTTCTTGAGCCTCAAGAGGACGCAATTATTATCCGATTTGGATGAAATTTTGCACGACGTGTTTTGCTTTGACTTCCAACAACTGTGTTGAGAATTGGTCAAATCGGTCCATAACGTGATATAGCTGCCATATAAACCGATCTGAGGTCTTGACTTCTTGAGCCACTAGAGGGCGCAATTATTATCCGATGTGGCTGAAATTTTGCATGAGGTGTTTTGTTATGACGTCCAACAACTGTGTTGAGAATTGTTCAAATCGATCCATGTTTTGATATAGCTGCCATATAAACCGATCTGGGGTCTTGACTTCATGAGCCACTAGAGGACGCAACTATTATCCGATTTGGCTGAAATTTTGCATGAGGTGTTTTGTTATGATTTCCAACAACTGCGCTGAGTATGGTTTAAATCGGTTCATGTTTTGATATAGCAGCCTTATAAACCTATCTGGGGTCTTGACTTCCTGAGCCTCTAGAGGGCGCAATTATCATCCGATTTGACTGAAATTTTGCACGTGGTGTTTTGTTGTGGCTTCCAATATCTGTGCTTAGTATGGCGTAAATCGGTATAGAACCTGTTATAGCGGCCATATAAATCGATCTGGGGTCTTGACTTCTTGAGCCTCTAGAGGGCGCAATTCTCATCCGATTTGACTGAAATTTTGTACAACATCTTCTCTCATGACCTTCAATATACGTGTCTAATATGGTCTGAATTGATCTATAGCTTGATACAGCTCCCACATAAACTTTTCTCCCGATTTTGCTTCTCGAGCCCCTACAAGGCGCAATTCTTATCCGAATGAACTGAAATATTACACAATGACTTCTACAATGTTCAGCATTCATTTATGGTCCGAATCGGACTATAACTTGATATAGCTCCACTAGCATAACAGTTTTTATTCAATATTCTTTGTTTGCCTTAAAAGAGATACCGCGCATAGAACTCGAAAAATGTGATCCATGGTGGAGGGTATATAAAATTCAGCCCGGCCGAACTTAGCACGCTCTTGTTTTATAACACATTTTTAAATAAATAACTATACTGAACCTGATATTCTAAACCAAAAACGGTTTTCCCCTTTTCATTTAAGTCAGTAAATTAGAGACTTCATTGCATTTTCAACACTGTGCAGAGAATGCATTGCCTTCAAAAGAAAGAAGATATTCTTAGCCGCCTATAACCATCTCAGAGGAAGTTACTTTGTGCTCAGCTTGTAACGAAATGAGGCCATTCTGCATGATTAAACTTTATTCTCTCCAATAAGATAATGGGCTTATTAACTGATTATCCCTCTAAAGCTGCCACATGTAGCAAGAACCTACTTCTTGCCTTTGCTGATGTTGCATGGTGTGTATGTTGGCAGCCGGACGATGTGCGTTTGCACTGCATGTTCCCTAAGTAACTTTATTTTCCCCAAATGACCGCCTGAGAGCCAGAACACAGAAAGTAAGACATGAGATAATCTACAGGAAATGGATAAACAGTGTAAACTCGAATTCTCATGATTATTACTTTTCATGGTGTCTGCTATCAGCTTCTGATACTTTGAAAATACACGAAGAGGGTAAGCAAATAGCCCAGGGAATGGTGAGGATATCTTGCAAATTGGAGCTTCTGTTTCTTTTTTTTTCTTCGCTCTCATATTGCAATTTGGCTTTTTTGTTAGGGAAAACAAGAGAAAACAAAAAACCATTGAAATCAGAAAAGTATCATCGTTAATAAGAAGAAAAGCTTCAATGCCATTAGCAGTCATTGATGCACTGAAAAAGGGGACTTTTTCTTTGTCTTGCATCTCTTCAGAAAATCAGGGACTTGATTTGAAAGCAGTTTGAATTCGAGGCTTGCTTTTGTCTTTGAGATTATGTACGAAGTGAAATGCAATATAAAAGAGCATATAATTATGGCAATGAAGTAATTTTCCGATAATCATCACATATGCGATGGATAAGAATCAAGTACAAGCGCGCTAAGACGGATTGGATTTGACAAAAATCTTTGACTTGACTCTTTGACTTTTTCAAATTTATAAGAGCTATATCAATTCTTGTTTTGAACCGTTGAGTGGAACGGACGATTTGTTGTTTCGCTCCACAAGAATTTTCGTAATAGGTCCTTTTACTCGTAATAGGTTATTATTTTTGGTAGAAAAATTTAAGTCACTCAAGGATAGCTGCAATAGGTCTCTTGACGAAAACACCTGGTTTGAGTCTTAAGGAAAAGGACGAACCTATTCTACCTTCGCATGCCTATAATTTGCGAAGGCCATTGGCATTCCCCAGGCCATTGGCCTTCCCTAGGCCATTGGCCTTCCCCAGGGCATTGGCCTTCCCCAGGCCATTGGCCTTTCCCAGGCCATTGGCCTTCCCCAGGCCATTGGCTTCCCCAGGCCATTGGCCTTCCCCAGGCCATTGGCCTTCCCCAGGGCATTGGCCTTCCCCAGGCCATTGGCCTTTCCCAGGCCATTGGCCTTCCCCAGGCCATTGGCCTTCCCCAGGCCATTGGCCTTCCCCAGGCCATTGGCCTTCCCCAAGCCATTGGCCTTCCCCAGGCCATTGGCCTTCCCCAGGGCATTGGCCTTCCCCAGGGCATTGGCCTTCCCCAGGCCATTGGCCTACCCCAGGCCATTGGCCTTCCCTAGGCCATTGGCCTTCCCCAGGCCATTGGCCTTCCTCAGGCCATTGGCCTTCCCTAGGTCATTGGCATTGGACCGGGACTGCCGTCAATAAACTTGGTTAACCCGAAGCCTTTCGGGTCGACGCAGTCCGAGTTAAGAGCGTGGGCGATGAATGCGCATGCAACCCTGTGAAATAGCGAAACGTTCGGTAGGACGGCGAAAATCCTATGGCGAATCCAGATCGTGAGAAAACGTGGCTATTACTGAAAGGAAGTAAAGAGGTCAGTATAGCTATTGGTATCATAACGGAACTGTTTGAAGCCGTAGGAAGCGAGCTTAATACACATATTGTTGTTGTAGGAAGTGATCTTAATGACATATATGATCTTAATGCTGACAAAGGGAAGTACGGATGTAAACGAAACGGGTAAGCTGCTTAACGAATATGCAATAAAGGGGATAAACGAGCCATGTAAGCTTAGCCTCCAGGATCAAGCCCGAAGGACAACGAATGGTAAATGGTCACAAAAAGGGGGCTGTTAGCATTCCAAAACTATGTGGCTTAATCTAGACTTGAAGAGGTCTATCGCTTTGCTGTCACTGGCTAGAACAGACGTCTCAGTCATTGGGTTCGTCATGACAGGTTACTGTATGATCGGAAAACATGTTGACAGACTGAAGGTCATATAAGTCCGCCATCTGTCGGACTTCAAATCGATCTCCCGATTTGACTTCTTGAGCTCCTGGAAGCCGCTATTTTTGTCCAATTTGGCTGAAATTTTGCATGCGGTGTTCTGCTATGACATCCATCAACTGTGCAAAGTACAGTGCAGATCGGTCTATAACCTGGATAAACCAAAGCAGCAATTTTTGCCCGACGTGGCTGAAATTTTGCATGTTATGTTTTATTATGACATTCAATATTTGTGCCAAGTACGGTCCAAATCGGCCTATAACCTGATATATTTAGTTCCCATGTAAACCGATTTCGCGATTTGACTACTTGAGCCCTTACAAGCCGCTATTTTTTCCGATTTGGCCGAAATGTTGCATGTGGTGTTCCGTTATGACATCCAACACCAGTTCCAAGTTCGGTTCGAATCGGTCTATAACCTGATATAGCTCCCATATTTAATCTAAATTTTGTTTTTATAAGAGGTTTTGTCGAAAAATTTTTATAATTTTTTGTTTAAAATTTCATTGTAATTTTTTTATGGAAAATTTTGCCGAGATTTCGTATAGAAGTATTTCCAAATTTTCAATTCTACAGAATATGTTGTAGAAAATTTTATTTCATGATTTTTCAAACATCTTCCATATATATTCATATTTAAGGCTTTTTATTCAAACATAGCAAAGAACTTATAAAAGTTGAGCACACATGTAATACTCATTGAATAATGAGTGTGTCATTATTCAAAACACTTTGACTGGCTAGGGGATCGTGATTTCTGATACGCCATGTATCTTCATCAACATCTTTGTCAACTTGACTAAGGTGTCCTACACACGCAAAGATTATTGAGTACGGTGTACAGCACGTTTTGTTTTGAAACAGGGCTCAGTAACTGCTCTAACTCTCCTTAGCGCAGTAAGAGAGAAGAAAGCCTTATTTTCCAATATTCCGATACAAACTAATCATCAATACTAAGAGCAACAAACACATCAGCATAGCCAAACTCATTGTAAAAATTCTATCGAAGTTCTTATGTAAAATTGATTTTAGTTTTGAAATATATTTCGTCAAAATTTTTTTATAAAAAATTTTGTTGTGGAAAATTTTGTCGAAACTTTTTGTGCTGTTCCACTTGGCAACGATGCTTTATATGGTTGATCATCATCTCGTCCAGTCCAGTAAGAGCAGCAATATTACATGTGTGCATAATTTTCCTACTAAACAATGATTTAATTGCCTTCAAGGTGGGGAAAGAGAAATCTCCTCTAATCTATGGAAACTTCTAAATTGCCTTATTCAAGACATTAACATAAACCTAATTTTTATAAGATTACCAGCAATAAGCATAAGCACTACAAACATCTCTCTCTCTCTCGGGGAAAAATGGCATTTCTTTTGTTTGATTTACAAATTCCTCAGGGGGAGGTCAAGGAAATAGGAAAGTTATCTACCAAAAAGTCTCCCTCTCCATCTTGATGTTAATTCAAGTTCATGTCACAAAGTCATATCAACTTATGCGCTGTCACTTAAGGAACATCTCACCCTCCTTAATGGTATGGGCGCTAGTTGGCGTTTAGGGATAAGCATCACTTCATATGCTCAATGCCAACTCTGGGGAGCTCTCTCCTACCTCCATGGGTGGGGTGTTGGGAAAGGTTGGGGGAAAAACAACCAACAACACATGAAAGATAGGAACCAAATATGCGTCAAGTCGAAGGAAAAAAATTTGAGTATATAAACAAAGGCAAATATTTATGCGGATATGGTTGTGGACATATAGAGTACTACATGCCTGATAACTAACCATTAGTTTTCCACCAAAAACAACAAAAAGGAGCCTGAAAACTCACCAAACTAACATAAGCTGCGATTTTGAGAGTGTTGACATTACCTAACACCAGTGCCACCATTACAGCATTACCGCCACCATCACCGCCACTATGAACATCGACATATAGAACTTAGCAGAGGAGGAATTTAAAAGGTTTTCAACAAAAAGGCCTTGTAGAACCAAAGAAAATACATCATGGGCCCTTTGGTACGATAGCAGAAGCGTAATTTTCTCTGAACATTCCATCAGAAAACAGCGGGAGACTTCTCTTATATCAATGAGGAATGTATGATTCAAGATCTGTACAGTGATACAGCTATTGGGAGCCAAGTGTTCAGGTTGATGAGAGAGACTTTTTCGTAGAGATTTTTTACAAGATTCAAAATCTCACTGGTGACAACAAAATTAGGTACAGGACATGCACCGCTGGATAACTTCCATTAAAGATCTCGTTGGGATCCAAACCACTCTAACCCTTTGCACACTTATGGGGACCTATTGATTCTCAATTTCCGAAGGATTCATTGAAGAATAACTCAAAAGTATGCCATTGCACAAAGCATTGCCTTTGAAGTTCAATAACAACTTTTTTAGCCTTACGCGAATGCCGAGCCATACATCTCTTTTTTTGAAAACCTATACAAATAACGTTTTTTTTTAAGATGTAGTACCCTCTGGTGGTGTTTAATAGGTCTTTATTAAAGGCCTTGCAAGATTTTCGCCCCTGGCAATAGACATAGCACAAGTACCAGCACCACTGTTGTTTGTAACAAATGATGGCGTCAAAATTGGATCCTTTGGTGTTATGCGCCGCCATACATTATGGCTCTGAGACAACAAAAGACATAGTTTGACTTATAAAGTGTTGCTGGCACACATACACGTTAACAGTCATGTGCAATACCCGGCATAGAATTAAAGTGATTACATGTAGAGAACAAACGAGGGAAGGGAAAAAATTATATGCGTATAAGACTACTTAATTCAGCCTGGCTGAATAAGAGTTTCTTTAGAAACAAACTTCAATTCAGCCTGGCTGAATAAGAGTTTCTTTAGAAAAAACTTCAATTCAGCCTGGCTGAATAAGAGTTTCTTTAGAAACAAACTTCAATTCAGCCTGGCTGAATAAGAGTTTCTTTAGAAAAAACTTCAATTCA
Source organism: Stomoxys calcitrans (assembly GCF_963082655.1). Lineage (NCBI taxonomy): Eukaryota > Metazoa > Arthropoda > Insecta > Diptera > Muscidae > Stomoxys > Stomoxys calcitrans. The sequence continues at coordinate 238,694,827 of NC_081552.1, read as the reverse complement.
GCCTGGCTGAATAAGAGTTTCTTTAGAAAAAACTTCAATTCAGCCTGGCTGAATAAGAGTTTCTTTAGAAAAAACTTCAATTCAGCCTGGCTGAATAAGAGTTTCTTTAGAAAAAACTTCAATTCAGCCTGGCTGAATAAGAGTTTATTTAGAAACAAAACTTCAATTCAGCCTGGCTGAATAAGTTTCTTTAGAAAAATCTTCAATTCAGCCGGGCTGAATAAGAGTTTCTTTAGAAAAAACTTCAATTCAGCCTGGCTGAATAAGAGTTTCTTTAGAAAAACTTCAATTCAGCCTGGCTGAATAAGAGTTTCTTTAGAAAAAACTTCAATTCAGCCTGGCTGAATAAGAGTTTCTTTAGAAAAAATTTCAATTCAGCCTGGCTGAATAGGAGTTTCTTTAGAAAAAAACTTCAATTCAGCCTGGCTGAATAAGAGTTTCTTTAGAAAAAACTTCAATTCAGCCTGGCTGAATAAGAGTTTCTTTAGAAAATCTTCAATTCGGCCTGGCTGAATAAGAGTTTCTTTACAAAATCTTCAATTCAGCCTGGCTGAATAAGAGTTTCTTTAGAAAATCTTCAATTCAGCCTGGCTGAATAACAGTTTCTTTAGAAAATCTTCAATTCGGCCTGGCTGAATAAGAGTTTCTTTACAAAATCTTCAATTCAGCCTGGCTGAATAAGAGTTTCTTTAGAAAATCTTCAATTCAGCCTGGCTGAATAACAGTTTCTTTAGAAAATCTTCAATTCAGCCTGGCTGAATAAGAGTTTCTTTAGAAAAAACTTCAATTCAGCCTGACTGAATAAGAGTTTCTTTAGAAAAAACTTCAATTCAGCCTGGCTGAATAAGAGTTTCTTTGGAAAATCTTTAATTAAGCCTGGCTGAATAGGAGTTTCTGGTTAATTTAGCATTTAAACACTCTTCACCCATCTTATCATACCATCGTGCTTGGAATTATTTTACTTGCTCTACTAAGAAATAAATTGTCCTAGGTATGCTCTATGCCATATATGGATAACCAAATGATTGTTACAGCTGAGCCATATTGGGTAGCCTCGAACTAGAAACCAACAACCGGAGGGGGCAAACCAAGACAAACGACCAAATAACAGAGTGTCAAACAAAAAAGACAAACAATTTCTAGATAAAGTCGTACAGACAGACTGAAGTAATGTTTGTCATTATATTGCTTAGAAGTGAAACTACATCTAACAGTGCCATAGCCTGTTCACTGGAAGTCTGAGTGTTTGCTTTCATGCCTGCCTGTCTGGCTGCCTGCCTACCACAATGGGTATGTTTGGTATTCTAAGCTTGATGTAGTATACCTTTTGTATGCCCCAAACACATGACAAGATCTGTAAAGTAAAGTGGCGCAACAAATCGCATTTGTTTAAACTAGTCAAAATAGGAATTCATTTTGTTTGTTAGTTGGCTGTTTGTCCCATCAAAGACTAAAATTGGAATTGGTATAAATAATAACATACGGTAAGTGAGTTCTATGGTGTTACAATTCTAATTCACATCGCTTGTCATGTTTGTAATGATCCAAGCTTAGTCGGAGAGGCATGGGGAAGATTATTAGGTAGGTGCTAAACAAAGTTTTTGGAATGAATAGTAAGAAAAATATAGCAAAAATTCTACTTCAAGGATTTATTCGTCGAGATGGAATTTTTATACAAAACTTTGCCAAAAATTTAACTCTGGCAGAGTTGTAAGGAGATTCAGCAGGATTCTGGATAACGATTTCTTCTCCTACTTCAGATTTTCTACGAGATTGTCAAATATATTTAGGTACTCTACATACCCACAACTGGTAGGCACAGTATAGAGCTCGCTTTTATATACAAACTAGCTGGACAGGGCCCGCTCTGCTCCCCGCTCTGCGCCTTCCTTTACTTTATATGGAACAAAACTATCCTTTGCAAATTCATTTTCGACAAATAAAGAGCTTTTAGTAAACTACCATGCCTTGTCTAATAGCATAACAATATGTATGCCTTTATCTGAATCCCCTATTATCTTTATTGGCTTACAAATGCGCTCGAAGGGTTAAGGGTCATTTAAGTCATTGGATGTTAGATGCACTCCACTCTTCAAATACTTTATTTAAGCCCGATATTCCCCTGGGGATTTTGGGTCTTCCGAAATACTTCTCATTTGAGCCCCATATTGCCATAATCGGTAAATATGTATGTCCGATTTGGGGGAGTTTTAGGGGGTGGGGTACTCCCCCAAACACTTAGCTGTTACTTTTAGCTTGCTTTAGAAAAATAGTGTAAAAAAGTATATTTGATTAAAGTTCATTCAAGTTTTATTAAAAATGCATTTACTTTCTTTGAAAAAATCCGCAATTACTTTTTGGGCAACCAATACTTTCAAATACCATTTATTTAAACCCCATCTTGCCATTTGTTTAAGGAGAGTTTATGGAATGAGGCATCCCCCAAATACTTGGTTCTAAAATTGGTTATCAAATTCGATTTTTATTTTCAAATACAATTCATTTGAGTCACATAATGGCATGGGGACTGATATTTCGATGGTCAGAAAAAAAAAATGTTGTTTGTGGGGTATTTTGGAAAAAGTGGTCTACCCCTTTTCCCAAAGAAACTTTGTTCCGAAATTGGATATCAATTCTTGCTCTATACCCCACTACCTTTCAATTAAGCCCCACATTGTCATGGTCGGTAAATATGACCGATTTAGAGGTGTTTTGGCGATTGGGGTGGTCCCCCAAACACTAAGACCTGAAAATATATCAGCTCTATGCTCTATTCTCATACATTTGAACCCCATAGTGAGCCATTGGCCTCAAAATTGGATATCAAATTCGTTTTCTAATCTCAAATACCATTCATTTAAACCGCTTATTGCAAAAGCCAGCAATTATGTCCGGTTTGGGGTATGGACCCTAAAAACTATGAATATCGAGCTTCACTATCTTGAAGAGCCACATTGTCTTGGTGAGCAAATACGTCCTACTTGGGGGTTGTTATGGTGGTGAGACGTCCCCTAGACAATTGATCCCGAATGTTGATGTCAGATTCATGGTCTATTCCCAAATATCCTTCATTTGAGCTCCATTTTTCCATAGTCGGCAAACATGACCGGCTTTGGGGGGTGTTTTGGGGTGTGTTTTGGGGGATGGGGCGGCCCCTCAGTGATTTGGCTTTGAAAATATATATCGGATTCGCGTTCTACTCTAAAATACCTCTTATTTGAGCCGAGCCTCATATTGCAATGGTCAGTAAATACTTTCTATTTAGTTGCCCAAAAAGTAATTGCGGATTTTTTAAAAGAAAGTAAATGCATTTTTAATAAAACTTAGAATGAACTTTAATCAAATATACTTTCACACTTTTTTTCTAAAGCAAGCTAAAAGTAGCAGCTGATAACTGGCAGAAGAAAGAGTCACAAGCTGTGAAAAAATTTGGGTGGTGTTATGGGGTTGGGGTGGCCCCATAGACACTTTTCCCGAACATTGATATCAGATTCGTGGTTTACTTCCAAAGACCTTTCATTTGAGCCCCATATTGCCATGGTCGTAAATTTGTCCTCTTGGGGGATGTTCTCGGGGATGGGCGGCCCCCCAAACACTTGGCCCCACATCGGGATATTAGATTCGTATTCAGCAAATACCTACTATTTGGTTGGTGTTATGGGCGTGGGGTGGCCCCATAGACACTTTTTCCGAACATTGATATCAGATTCGTGGTTTACTTCCAAAGACCTTTCATTTGAGCCTCATATTGCTATGGTCGTAAATTTGTCTTCTTTGGGGAATGTTCTCGGGGGGGTGTTCATCCGGATATCAGATTCGTATTCTACACTCAAATACCTTTCATTTAAGCCCCATATTGCCATGGTCAGTAAATAAGTCCTGTTTGGGGGTTGTTTAGGTTTAGGGGTGGACCCCCAGAAACTTGGTCCCAAATTTGGATATCAGATTCGTATTCTACTCACATTTGAGCCCCATTTTTTCATAGTTGGCAAACATAACCATTTTGTATGGTGTTTTGGTGACTTGGCGTTGAAAATATATATCAGATTCGCATTCTACTCTAAAATACCTTGTATTTGAACCTCATATTGCAATGGTCAGCAAATACTTTCTATTTGGGTGGGGTGGCCTCATAGACACCTTTTCCCGAACATTGATATCAGATTCGTGGTTTACTTCCAAAGACTTTTCATTTGAGTCCCATATTGCTATGGTCGTAAATTTGTCTTCTTTGGGGGATGTTCTCGGGGATGGGCGGCCCCCCCAAACACTTGGTCCCACATGTGGATATTATATTCATATTCTACACTCAAATACCTTTTGTTTAAGCCCCATATTGGCATGGTGAGTAAATAAGTCCTGTTTGGGGGCTGTTTTGGGGAAGGGGTGGACCCCCAGAAACTTGGTCCCACATTTCCATATTAGATTCGTATTCTACTCGCAAATACCTTTCATTTGAGTCCCATATTGCCATGGTCGGTGAATATGCCCGATTTAGGGGTGTTTTGGGTGTTGGGGTGGTCCCCCAAACACTTGGTCCGACAATTGGATATCAGATACGTTTTCTAATCTTAAATACCTTTCATTTGAGTCCCATATTGCCATGGTCGGTAAAAATGTCCGATTTAGGGGTGTGGGTGGATCCCCAGAAACGTGGTCCCACATTTCGATATTAGATTCGTATTCTACTCGCAAATACCTTTCATTTGAGTCCAATATTGCCATGGTCGGTAAATAAGTCCTGTTTGGGGTGTGTTTTGGGGAAAGGGTGGACCCCCAGAAACGTGGTCCCACATTTCCATATTAGATTCGTATTCTACTCGCAAATACCTTTCATTTGAGTCCCATATTGCCATGGTCGGTGAATATGCCCGATTTAGGGGTGTTTTGGGGGTAGGAGTGGTCCCCTTAACACTTGGTCCGACAATTGGATATCAGATACGTTTCCTAATTTTAAATACCTTTCATTTGAGCCCCATATTGTCGTGATTGATGTATATATATATTTGGTAGGTTTGGGGGGTGGGGCGCCCCCCTAGGTACCCGATCTGAAATTTGGATACCAAATTTTTGTTTGTAGGTTACTATAAGAGAGCACACAAAATGTTGCTTAAATCTCACGACCCATCTCCGAGATTTGGCATTTCTAAAAATTACGGTAAGGGGGAGGGACCGCCCCCCCTTCAGATATCAAAAATGTAGTACCCTATTTTCACCACGGAATCATTATGCAGCATCTGTGCAAATTTCAAGAAATCAGTTCAGCCGTTTCTGAGTCTATAAGGAACACACAAACAAACGAACACAAATTGATTTTTATATATAAGAAGAAGAAGATAAGAGATAAGAAATACTCACATTCCTCATTCTCACACAATTCATCAGACTAATGTAAATTTTGTCTGGAAATTTTAATAAACTAAAGAAATACCCCTTATAAACTTTCTTCAATTCTAATGTAAATCACCTAGAAATTTTTTATTGTTATGCCAGAAATTCTCGACTATGTCCTCGCACTCTCATTGCTTTGCAACTCAATGGGGCTAGTTGAGATTTTTATCCGTGTATAAGTAGTATGTCCAAGATGTTATTTTTTGCCATTGAATTTTCCTTTGTCACTTTAGTCAAGGCAGTTATGGACACAAGACTGTAATTTGGTTTTTGTCAAACATTGACATTTACAGTTTGATAATAACATAGAAGAACTTTGAGATTCCATAGAACATTGTGGTTAGATGTGCAATTTTGCATGTGATGGTAAAACAGCAAAAAAATACCATTGAAAAAATTTTAAGAAAAGTTTTCACAGCTGGAGTTCAAAATTTAACTCCATCATAGGAAAGAAAAATACACTGATACAAGATGGCTGTATTGATTAAAAACATTGTATTTGTAAAAAGTTTCTCCTAGAGAAAATATTGGGTTGCCCAAAAAGTAATTGCGGATTTTTTCAAAGAAAGTAAATGCATATTTAATAAAACTTAGAATGAACTTTAATCAAATATACTTTTTTTACACTTTTTTTCTAAAGCAAGCTAAAAGTAGCAGCTGATAACTGACAGAAGAAAGAATGCAATTACAGAGTCACAAGCTGTGAAAAAATTTGTCAACGCCGACTATATGAAAAATCCGCAATTACTTTTTGGGCAACCCAAGAGTAAAGTTAGCCATACCCAAACTGGTGTTAGTTTTCAACAAACAAAAAGAATGGGTTTGCAGTTTACTTTACTCCAGATTTCTTACTCTTCTCCAGCAAGCTTCAAGGCATGCAATAAATTTACTTCATCTTAGGGTATACTTAGTTTAAATCGAAATTACTATTGTATTCTTTAATTTAAAGGAGGAGCAATTCATCCTTCTCAGTTCACATCTTACCAAATATGTTAATATTGTTTGGTCTTTCAACTAAACTTACCTGAAAAGAAGGAAATAAAAATTATAAATTAGGCAAACAGTTGTGGAAAAATAATAAACATATTTTTTAATATTGAGTACATTATGTATATTATTGGGTTGCCCAAAAAGTAATTGCGGATTTTTTAAAAGAAAGTAAATGCATTTTTAATAAAACTTAGAATGAACTTTAATCAAATATACTTTTTTTACACTTTTTTTCTGAAGCAAGCTAAAAGTAACAGCCGATAACTGACAGAAGAAAGAATGCAATTACAGAGTCACAAGCCGTTGAAAAAATTTGTCAATGCCGACTATATGAAAAATCCGCAATTACTTTTTGGGCAACCCAATACAACAAGTAACTAGAGGCTCAAAAAGTCAAGATCCCAGATCGGTTTATATGGCCGCTATATCCGATTATGTACAGATTTGCGCCACACTTAGCACAGTTATTGAAAGTCTTAATAAAACACCTCATACAAAATTTCAGTCAAATCGGATGAGAATTGCGCCCTCTAGCGGGTAAAGAAGTCAAGACCCCAGATCGGTTTATATGGCAGCTATATCAAAACATGGACCGATTAGAACCATACATAGAGCAGTTGTGGGAAGTGATACCAAAACACCACAGGCAACATTTCAGTCAAATCGAACGAAAATTGCGCCCTCTAGAGGCTCAAGAAGTTAAGATCCAAAATCGGTTTTTATGACAGTTGTATCGAACAATGGACCGATTTGAACCATACTCAGCGCAGTTGTTGGAAGTGATACCAAAACACCACGTGCAAAACTCCAGTCAAATCAGAAGAGAATAGCGCCCTCTAGAGGCTCAAGAAGTCTAGACTCAAGATTGGCTTATATGGCAGCTGTATCAAAACACGGACCGATTTAGCCCATTTACAATCCCAACCGACCTAAACTAATGAAAAGTATTTGTGCAAAATTTCAAGCGGCTAGCTTTACTCTTTCGAAAGTTAGCGTGCTTTCGATAGACAGACGGACGGACATGGCTAGATCGACTTAAAATGACATGACGATCAGGAACACATTGACTTTATGGGGTCTCAGACACATATTTCGAGATGTTGCAAACAGAATGACGAAATTAGTATACCCCCATCCTATGGTGGAGGGTATAAAAACTTGCTAATTACGGCCCGGCGGAATCTTATATACCCTCCACCATGGATCGCATTTGTCAAGTTCTTTGAATGACATTTTCAAATAGAAAAACACCACCTCCAAAATTTCAGGCAAATCGAGTAATAATTGCGCACCTTCAGAGGCTCAAAAAGTCAAACTGGGACATCGGTTTATACGGCAGCTATATGAGTTTATTTACCGATTTGCGCCATACTTAGCACAGTTGTTGGAAGTCATTACAAACCACCTCATGTAAAATTTCAGCCAAATCGGATGAGTATTGCGTCCTCTAGAACCTAGAGAAGACTAATCAGGAGATCGGTTTATATGGCTGCTATATCAGGATATGAATTGATTCATATCAAACTTGACACATTTGTTGAAAGTCATAACAAAACACAACACGCAAAATTTCGGCCAACTCGGATATGAATTCCGCCCTCCAAAAGCTCAAGAAGTCAAGACCCAACATCGGTTTATATGGGGGCTATAGCAGGATATGAACTGATTCGTACCATACTTAACACAGTTGTTGAAAGTCATAACAAAACTCAACACCCAAAATTAAGCCAAATCGGATATGGATTCCGCCCTCCAAAAGCTCAAGAAGTCAAGACCCAAGATCGGTTTATGTGGCAGCTATATCAGGTTATGGACCGATTTCAACCATTCATAGCACCATTGTTGGAAGTCACAACGAAACACGTGATGCAAAATTTCAGTCAAATCGGATAAGAATAGGGCCCTCTAGAGGCTCAAGTGGTCTAATCGAGAGATCGGTTTATGTAGCGGCTATATCAGGTTATACACTGATTAAGACTATACTTGGCACAGTTGTTTATAGTCATACCAGAACACTTTATGCCAAATTTCAGTCGAATCGGATAGGAATTGCGTCCTCTAGAGGCTCAAAAAGTCAGACCCCACGTCGGTATATATGTCGGCTATATCAGGTTATGGACCGATTACAACCATACTAAGCGTTATAGCTGGAAATCAAAAGAAAACACCTCGCGTAAAATTGGATAAGATTTGAGCCCTCTAGTGGCTTAAGAAGTCAAGATCCAAAAACCCAATAAAGTGTATATATTCTTGATCGTCTCGAAATTCTTAGTCGATCTAGCCAGGTCCGTCTCTCGATATCACGATAGCGGTGGAACGCGCGCAAGCTAGCTGCTTGAAATTTTAAACAGATACTTCCTATTCATGTAGGTCATTGGGGTTTCGGCTGGGGCCATATCGGTTCAGATTTAGATATAGCTCCCATATGGACCGATCTCCCGATTGGACTTTTAGATTCCCGCAATTTTTGTTCGATTTATGGTTCAAATCAGTCCATAACCTGAGTATGGTTCAAATCGGTCCATAACCTGATATAGCTGTCATATAAACCCATCTTTGGGGTCTTGACTTCTTGAGCAACTAGAGGGCGCAATTGCTAACCGATTTGGCTGAAATTTTGCCCAACGTGTTTCGATATGACTTCCAACTACTGTGCTAAGTATGGTCTAAATCGGTGCATAACCCGATATAGCTGCCATATAAACCGATCTTGAATCTTGACTTCTTAAGGCACTAGAGGGCGCAATTCTTATCCTATTTGGCTGAAATTTTGCATGAGGTGTTTTGTTAAGACTTCTAACAACTGTGTCGAATACGGTTCAAATCGAAACATAACCTGATGTAGCTGCCATATAAATCGTTCTGGGATCTTGACTTCTTGAGGCTCCAGAGGGCGTAATTAATTTCCGATTTGAAATTTTGTACAACGGGTTCTCTCATGACCTTCAACATACGTGTCAAATTTGGTTCGAATTGGTCTATAGCCTGATACAGCTCCCATATATGGGTTGCCCAAAAAGTAATTGCGGATTTTTTAAAAGAAAGTATTTATTCAAATATACTTTTTTTACACTTTTTTTTTAAAGCAAGCTAAAAGCAACAGCTGATAACTGACAGAAGAAAGAATGCAATTACAGAGTCACAAGCTGTGAAAAAATTTGTCAACGCCGACTATATGAAAAATCCGCAATTACTTTTTGGGCAACCCAATAAACCGATCTCTCTATTTTACTACTTGAGCTCTTAAAGGGCGCAATTCTCACTCGAATTGGCCGAAATTTTACACAATGACTGCCACTATGGTCTTCAACATTGAATTCAATTATGGTCCGAATCGGACTAAAACTTCAATATTACATCAATTATTTTCTTTTATCCTTTATTTGCCTAAAAGGAGATATGGGGAAAAGAACTCGACAAATGCGATCTATGGTGGAGGGTGTATAAGATACAGCCCGGCCGAACTTAGCACGCTGTTACGTGTTTTAATTGATTTTTTTTCAATTACATTTTCAAAAACGGTGATTGATGTTATCATTTTTGTGATTGAGGCATTTTTAATTAAAAAATTAATCGACCCTATTAATTTCGTGATTAAAACTAAGTTTTATTTTTTTCTGTGTATATGAATGATCACCATTACATTACAAGTCGATTTACTTTCATTTTTTTATAAAAAAATCATTTTCATTTTTTTCTTAAATTAAAAATACATTTTTATTAACGTCATTTCAAGCTACATATCAGTGATCACTTTTCACCATCCTGCGAAGGCCACAATGCAAACACCTCTTTTTCCTCCGTAGAAAGGGAAGGACAACCAAATACCCTACGAAAGGTTTCCGAATGTTTGGTGGGAGTATTAACACGAGCACAAGCATCATAGCTATAAAAATCGGCCATGGGATGATAACCACAGAGAGGTGAACAAAACAATTGGGCATAGTGAAGAAAGAACACCTTCTCCTTGGTATAGGCCACATTACGCAACAACACAGTTTGGCTTAGTAGCTTCGAATGGTGGGTGGCAAATGTGTTGTAGGCCAATTTCAAACCGGCCAAATCATCAACAACAGGAGTCTTTTCAAAGTCATCCTCCTCCGAATCGGCCTTGACCACACTCATTAGATCCTTGTAGACACCATTGCCATCGATGTGTATGTGACGTGAATCAAATGCCTTGGTAATTTCATGGGCCAAGAAATAGCCCAAGGAACTGTAGATCAGGGTCTCATCCATACCATTTTTATAGAAAGGCTCCTGCAGCAGCGTCAAGGGCATGTATACAATGTTGAGCTGTGGATACAGGAAAGGCAAATGATAGGGATACCATTTCTTGTCCCCCTCGCCTACGGGGGTTCGAGAGTCCAAATACTGCAGGGAATCGCGTCGATAGGTATTCGTAAGAGTGGAGTGGTGTATGTTAAATTTGAAGCGATTCAAACGCAAACGATTGCCATAATACTCCGAGGCCAAGAAGTGTAGATGCTGATAGTAGAGTTCCACCTCTTGGGTAGATTTGTCAAAAATCACCAACTGCAGGCTATCCAATTTCTTGAGCATATGGTCGACTGTAGCAGCAGGTAGCTGAGCAGAATTTTCCTTAATGTTCTGGTGGAATTTCAATTTCAAATTTGCAAACAACTGCTGTATGACCGGAATATCCTCCTTCACTTCAGGATGCAGACTGCCATGAAGCCATTGCAAAATTAAAGGGAAATTCTCTCGAATATTTCTCACTGAATCCGGCTGCAGGTGAATTCGATCATATTTCATTAAATATATCAAAAATTTCATTTGTATGTAATCGCATAGCAGATCATTGTCATATTCACTGAGGAAGCTGTAGATTCGATGTAGATATTTGACACTTTGCACATAAAGCTGCATTTGGGGATCCACCAAGCTATTCAATAGAGTCTGCAGATACCTAGTGAGCCAAGGCATATGCAAATCCTTGAGAGCTATCAACTTCGATGCGGTTTCAGTGAATGGTTTGATATTCTGATACAGGTAGTTGAAATCATCTCCCTCCTCGGCCTTGACCAAATTCATGGTAAAGGTGCTTAAATTGCCTTGAAAATAGGCCAAAGTCTCCACAGTGTCCTCATTCACCAAATCATCCAAGACAAACACCTGTTGCTCAAAATCGTAGAGATAGGACAAGGGAGGCATTTTCAGTTCAATGGCTCCCCTGGAGGGATTCACTTTGCTTTGTCGCACCATTTCCCTAAAAAAGATATCGTTAAAGCCAAATTTCCTTAGTCTGGCCAACAGCTCAATCCATTCGATTTTCCATTTCCAATTCTTAGTCTTCTCTGTCTGCTCTGCCGCTTTGGAGGTATTGCCCTCCATCAGTGACCATTCGATGTCCTCATAAGCCCTCATCCATTTTAAATATTCCAAGGGCTGCGGATCCTCCACTGCTGTATAGGACACATAATAGTTGTTTAGTTCTCTTAGAAATTTGGGTTCACTTACACTGTGCAATGTTTCGAGAACTTGTGCTGTGGTATTTTGGACTTTCTCCTCCAGAGTCTTAATGTGCTCATCGCCCTCCCATTTGTTGCAGGCAAAACTGTAGAAATCTCTACAAACTTTAATGCGGGGATTCATGCTATCCGCAATGAGCTTGAGACGTTTTTCATTGAATCCCATGAGAATTTCGCCACCGCTGCTGGAGTTGTGCAGCAAATGGCATAGAAATAAAGCCAGGGTCATAAAACCCTGGCCTTTGTGGGGCGGCATTTTTTTTTTTTTGTAATTTTTATGAAATAAAAGAACGGAGGTTTGTTATGCCGCTGATGTTCTCCAGATAATGACGACTTTGCAACTGATTATTGTGTTTTTAGAATTTTACTTTAATTGCTACAAAATTGTATTGATTGAGGAGGTCTGCCTCTTATCTCTGTCTCCTCGGTCAGAACAAAAATACACTGGTCTGCAGCGAATACAATGGGTTTCGAAAAACACCACCATAGGGCGGAAGGTTGAACATTTGACAAAAACTTAAAAAAAATTTACAACATTTGTTCTAAAAAGATTTAGAAAAAATTTGTACGAATATATAAAACAAGTAAAGGCGTGCTAAGTTCGGCTGGGCCGAATCTTATATACCCCTTCACCATGGATCGCATTTGTAGATTTCTTTGCGCGGTATCTCTTCTTAGGCAAACAAAGGAAAGGAAAGGACAAAAGAAAAGAATTGTTATGCTATAGGAGCTATATGAAGTTATGGTCCGTTTCGGACCTTAATGAAATGAAGTAGAAGTCATTGTGTAAAATTTCAGCCAAATCGAAAAAGGACTTCGACCTTAACGGACTCAAAAAGTAAAATAGGTAGATCGTTTTATAAGGGAGCTGTATTAGGTTACAGACCGATTCAGACCATATTTGACGCGTATGTTGAAGATCATGAGTGAAGCCGTTGTACAAAATTTCAGTCAAATCGGATGAGAATAGCGCCCTCTAGAGGCTCAAGAAGTCAAGATCCCAGAAAGGTTTATATGGGAGCTATATCAGGTTATAGACCGATTTAAACCATACTTAGCACAGTTAATGGAAGTCATAACAAAACACATCATGCGAAATTTCAGTCAAATCGGAAGAGAATTGCACCATCTAGCGGCTCAAGAAGTCAAGACTCCAGATCGGTTTATATGGTAGCTATATCAGGTTGTAGACCGATTTAAACTATACTTAGCACAGTTGTTGGAAGTGATACCAAAACACCTCATGCGAAATTTCAGCCAAATCGGATAAGAATTGCGCCCTCTAGCGGCTCAAGAAATCAAGATCCCAGATCGGTTTATATGGCAGCTATATCAGGTTATGAACCGATTTGAATCATACTTCGCACAATTGTTGGAAGTGATACCAAAATACCACGTGCAAATTTTCAGTCAAATCGGAAAAGAATTACGCCCTCTAGAGGCTCAAGAAGTCAAGATCCTAGATCGGTTTATATGGCAGCTACATCAGGTTATGTACCGATTTGCGCCATACTAAACACAGTTGTTGGAAGTCACAACAAAACACCTCATGCGAAATTTCAGCCAAATCGGATAAGAATTGCGCCCTCTAAAAGCTGAAGAAGTCAAGACACCAGATCGGTTTATATGGCAGCTATATCAGATTATTAACCGATTTAAACCATACTCGGCACAGTTGTTGAAAGTCATAACAAAACACCTCATGCGAAATTTCAGCCAAATCAGATAAGAATTGCGCCCTCTAAAAGCTGAAGAAGTCAAGATCCCAGATCGGTTTATATGGCAGCTATATCAGATTATGAACCGATTTGAACCATACTTGTTGGAAGTCATAACAAAACACCTCATGCGAAATTTCAGCCAAATCGGATAAGAATTGCGCCCTCTAAAAGCTGAAGAAGTCAAGACCCCAGATCGGTTTATATGGCAGCTATATCAGATTATGAACCGATTTGAACCATACTTGTTGGAAGTCATAACAAAACACCTCATGCGAAATTTCATTCCAATCGGATAAGAATTGCGCCCTCCAAAGGCTCAAGAAGTCAAGACCCAATATCGGTTTATATGGCAGCTATATCAAAACATGGGCTGATTTCGCCCATTTACAATCCCAACCGACCTACACTAATAAAAAGTATTTGTGCAAAATTTCGAGTGCCTAGCTTTACTCCTTCGAAAGTTGGCGTGCTTTTAACAGACTGACGGACGGACGGATGGACGGACATGGCTAGATCGACTTAAAATGACATGACGATCAAGAATATATACACTTCATGTGGTCTTAGACCCAAATTTCGAGGCGTTACAAACAGAATGACGAAATTAGTATACCCCCATCCTATGGTGGAAGGTATAAAAATGAATTTGTGTTTGTTTGTCGGTTTGTTTGTTTGTTCCGTATTATTCCGTAAAAATAACTAAACCGATTACCTTGAAATTTTCACAGATTGTGCAGATTATTCTGGAAGGAAACATAGGCTATATAATTGTTTGATATCGGAAGGGGGCGGACCCTCCCCCTTACCCCAAAAGTACTACCCAGCAATAAAAGTGAACCAATTGGGACAATTTGGGATTCAAATGAGAGGTATTCAAGAGTAGAGTACGAATTACATAATAAAATTAGGGTCCAAGTACCTGGGGGGCCACCCCAGCCCCAAAACCCCTTAAAATAGGTTTAATTGAAGGTCATAACAATATGGGACTCAAATTAAAGGTATTCGGGAGTATATTACGAATATGGTCAGGAAGAAGAAATATGCTTTATAATTTTTGATAACGAAAGGGGGCGGACCCTCCCCCGTTACCCTAAAAAAGATCACCCAAAATCAAGGTAGACCCTAAAAAAGATCACCCAAAATCAAGGTTGACTGATAGAACCACTGCTCTAAATTTTGTCCGAAGTTCTCGCCAGGATTCGAACGCAGATTTTCAGCGTCATAGGCGGACATGGGCTACAGTTGCACGAATTCTATATCCACATTCAGGGCGAAGTGTCCTTATCCTAAAAAGATATTAGAGAGAGTTAAAGAAGGCGCAGCGGAGCGGGCCCGGTTCGGCTGATTTTTTATAAACACGAAATTGATATTTAATGTTTGTGTCAAATAACCTGGGGGGACGCCCCATCCCAATACCCACCCGGTGGGACATGATTACCGATTGGGACAATATGGGTATCAAACGAAAGGTATTTAAGAGTAGAGTACGAATTTGGTATACAAATTTCACCCTAAATGTACGGGGGGATACTTCACCCCCCAACAGGACTCTTTCACCGCTTTAGGTAATATGGGTATCAAATGAAAGGTATTTAATAGTAGAGTACAAATCTGACATAAAAATGTATTCCTTGGCGTCTGAGGGGCCTCCCCACCCCCCAAAACCGCCATTAGGGCATGCTTACCTACTGGGACAATATAGATATCAAATGGAAGCTATGTTAAAGTAGTGTAAGAATCTGATACAAAAATGGTATCATTGGTATAATTTTTAAAGCCAAAAATATTAAAAAATTACGAAAATATCCAGAGATTATCAGGTACTTGAGAAGATACTTATGGGTAGATTTTAAGCTTCACTTTCAGATAAAGTCCTTTTTATCGTCTTAAAATCCAATTTAAATATAAAAAACCGCCATATACTCGCTCTTCGCTCCTTATTTTTCTCAAACCAAAACAACATAACGTCTCTTTTGTTTAACAAATAAAATTTATACAAATTAAAAAAAAAAAAACGGCCGGCTGCAATAAATCTCTATAAAGAAACGAGTTGCATTTCATTGATGAGACCATAAATTATGGGCCACACAACAGCATTCCTTATTTTCTTTGCTCATCCTTAACTTTAATGATGAATAAAATGCCGCTGTGGCAACCGCCAAATGATAAGACCCCAGATGAGATGCAATCACCCGCATATTTATACTCAGACTTCTACCAATTGATCATAACACCATCACCAGCTTGGGATATCTGCTATTGTCTTTGAGAGCCCCAACAACTGCAATAACATAAATCGATATTAAACAGATGTGTTTCTAATAAATTTCAATTTCACATTCTAAAAAATGCGTTATGGCCCATACAAACAAAAGAATTAATAAGTCTTTGGCAGTGAAGGCCTCCAATGGAGTCAGAACAATTGAAACTTGCCTGCACCTTATGCCGCAAACAGCAGGAAGGCAAATCTATTGTTCGATTAATATGTTCCATTGGGAAGAGGAGTTCCTTTTAACGTTTTATGGGTTTTTAATTACACCTACCAATGTTGGGATAAACGTTTCGTAAATAACGAGGTGGGTATGAGATGGAAAGGAAAACAGATCTACGAAATGGGCGGACCCTCCCCCATACGCATATTTTCAAAAACGCCAGATCTCGAAGATGGATGCACCGGTTTAAGCGAAATTTTTCATGCCATAACATTTTGGGGTCAAATAATTTGGGGGGACGCCCCATCCCAAAACCCACCCGAACGGACATGTTTGCCGAATGGGACAATATGGGTATCATATAAAAGGTATTTACAAGTAGAGTACAAAGTTGGGAGTTTGGAAGTAGATTAGAGTAGAGTTTAAGCCCTTCGGTTCAAATAGAGTACTACATTTTATGATATCCGAAGGGGGGCGGACCCTCCCCCATACCCCAATTTTCAAACACGCCAGATCTTTGAGATGGGTGCACCGATATATACGCATGCAATCTTATGATACCCCAAGAACAAGAAATTTGTGTAATATTTTGGGGTCAAATAATCTGGGGGGACGCCCCATCCCCAAACCCACCCGAACGAACATGTTTACCGAATGGGACAATATGGGTATCAAATGAAAGGTATTTAAGAGTAGGGTACGAAGTTGAGAGTTTGAAAGTTGAGTACACATCTGTTATAAGAATTTGGTCCAAGTAGTCTACGGGGCCTCTCCAACCCCAAAACCCCCAAAACGGGCATGAATATCCAAAGTTACAAAATGGGTCTAATATGAAAGGTCTTTTAGAGTTGGCTACGAAACTGATATATATATTTAGGAAAGAGTCTGGGACCTTATACGCTTCAATAAGACATGTAGTTTGATCGGGACAATATGGGTATTAAACGAAAGGTCTATGACAGAAGAGTTTGAATCTAATGTTGATATAAGAATTTAAGTATCTGAGTCACGTCCTGCCGTTCAGCCGGACGTGTAGAGCTCAACATTAATGTACTTGAATAAATTTTCTTTTACGCCTTAGCGTCGGGGGAACTGACCGTTTCCTTCCAATAAAAACAACACCAAACTGTCATGTAGAACGACCGAGAATATATTGTATTCAAGTGAAAGGACGTTTCAGAGGGCAATCTCCCTTCCCCTGTCCTACCTAAAAAAAGGAATTAAAAAATATATGATCGGCCGATTAGGATAGAATAGGACACCAACAAAAGGTCTTTGGTAGTAGAGATAGACACAGGAGAACCTGCGGATCTTTAAAAATGTGCTATCCCAAATAAAAATGGAAATTTTGCCCATGAACATTCCACCAAGGAACTGGGGCAAACTTCTCGGAAATCAAAGAGTGCTGTCCGATTAAAATTTAAGCTCAATGATAAGGGACCTCCTTTTTATAGCCAAATCCGAAAGGCGTGCCGCAGAGCGACACCTCTTTGGGGAGACGTTTTTACATGGCAAAGTATCTCACAAATGTCGCCAGCATTAGTAGGGGATAATCACCGCTGAAAAATTGTCTGATGGTCCTGCCAGGATTCGCCAGGCTCTCAGATCCCAAGTGGTAGTTTCAAAATGCTCGACATTACGGGGCCCAAACAAAATCTTTCTCTAGCACTAGGGCTAAGTGCGTGCGTGTCCGCTCTACTCTACATACCCCTCATAGAGAACATATTTGTGGATTATGGCAAAAAGGGGCTCAAATCTGATACCAGTTTTATGAGCAAGTGTTTCAGGGACGCCTCATCTAAACTCCCCCTAGACCACACATACATATCGATTATATATGAAGGCCACCGTGGCACAGCAGTTAGCAAGTTCGCCTATGAGGCAGAACGACTGGGTTCAAATCCCGGTATTCTATGAGGTATTCTGCCATGTTAAAACTTTTTCAACAAGTGGTGTCGGGCCGTTCAGATTCGGCAATAAAATGAGGTCCCTTATTGAGCTTAAACCTTAATCGGACTGCACACATTAATATGAGAGTAGAATCCCCTGCTGCTTAATGGAATGTTATTGGGAAATTTTGTAGTAGTTTAGTATTATATATGTAGCTCAAATATGGTTCTTGGGAGTAGAGTATAAATCTAATATTCTTTTTCGGGGCAAAGGGTTAGGCTACTTCCAGCCACAACCAAAACGAAGAGAATGAAGTAGATCTAATATCCAAACTATAGTGGGCGCACTCCTTCTTACCGCATTTTCAAAAACGACGGATCTCGGAGATGGTTGGGGCAATTTAAAATTAAAATAACTCAAAAACTGAAATTTGTTATCCTTATATAGGGTTGGATGTCAAGGGGGGCCGCACCTCCCCCAAAGCCCGCCGAATCAAAATATAAATCAATGATGACAATATGGAGCTCATATGAAAGGTATTTGAGAATAGAGCACGATTCTGATATATGGGGGTCCTCCTCACCTGCAAAAATACCCCCACACCGGCCAGAGTTACCGACCATAGCAATGTAAAGCTCAAATGAAAGGTATTTGGGAGTAGAGCACCAATATGACATCCACATTGAGGCGAAATATCTGAAAGGCCGTACCAGCGCACCCGAACAGGACCTATTTCCTGACCGTGGCAGTATAGGGCTCAGATAAAATAAGAGAGTGAAAGAAGGCGCAACGGAGCGGGCCCTGTCCAGGTAGTCTTATATATAAAAATCAACTTGTGTTTCTTGTGTGTTCCTTATAGATTCAGAAACGGCTGAATCGATTTTCTGAATTTTTCATTTTCAAATGATCCCATGGTGAAAAAAGGGGTACAAAATTTTTTTATATCTGAAGGGGGGCGGACCCTCCCCCTTACCCTAATTTTCAGAAACGCCAGTTTGGGGCGAAATATCTGAAAGGCCGTGACAGCACACCCAAACAGGACCTATTTCCTAACCGTGCCAGTATAGAGCTCAGAGTGAATGAAGGCGCAATGGAGCGGGCCCTGACCAGGTAGTCTTCTTATATATAAAAAATCAACTTGTGTTTGTTTATCGGTTTCTTTGTTTGTGTGGTCCTTATAGACTCAAAAACGGCTACACCAATTTTCCTGACATTTTGTCAGATGCTCACAAAGATCCCGTGGTGAAAATAGGGGTACTGCATTTTTTGATATCTGAAGGGGGGGCGGAGCCTCCCCCTTATCATAATTTTCAGAAACGGCAGATCTCGTAGATGGTTGGTGCGATTTAAGCAAAATTTTGTGTGCTCTCTTATAGTAACCTAATTTATCCAATTAGATATCCAAATTTCGGAAGGGGTACCAAGGGGGACCGACCCACCCCCAAATTCTACCAAAAATATATATAGACCAATCACGCCAATATGGGACTCAAATGAAAGGTATTTAAGATTAGAAAACGTATCTGATATTCAATTGTCGGATCAAATGTTTGGGGGACCACCCCAACCCCCAAAAGACCCCTAAATCGGCCATATTTACCAACCATGGCAATATGGGACTCAAATTTAAGGTATTTGCTTGTAGAATAAGAATCTGGTATCTAAATGCTAGACCAAGTTTTTGGGGGTCCAATCTTTCCTCTCCAAAATAATCCCCCCCCCCCCCAAACAGGACTTATTTACAGACCATGGCAATATGAGGTAAGTATTTCAGCTGGTTCAGCTGGCTTTCTATAAAATTAAAATATTTGATTTTGTTTTTGGAATTGTGTCCAGCTTAGACCATTAGGTTTTTTTTTTGTTTCCACTCTAAAATGATTTTTTGTTATATGAAAATTCTCAATGAACCCTCGTTTATTGCATAGCTAAAGGAACTACTTGTAGCTATTTGTAGGATATTGGTAAATGTTCATAATTAAAACTATCTCCCGCAAGGCTTATTTCTCTTCATGTAGCCCAGAACCTGAAAATCTATCGACATATTCCTTGAATTTTGATTAACATCTTTAGGGGTTCCTTGTTTTTAACAATTATGGATAGTACTTTTCTTTGTTAATTATTTTCTCTGTGAAATGGCATACATTTCGTATCACATTTCAGTGATGACGAGTGATGGGCCAACTCCAACCTGCTGCATTAAGTGCCCACAGCCACTGATGACGAATGCAACAATTGTTGTTTTCCACTTGGCTGGATGAGTGAACAGCAAGAGATTTGGATT
Organism: Stomoxys calcitrans; assembly: GCF_963082655.1. Lineage (NCBI taxonomy): Eukaryota > Metazoa > Arthropoda > Insecta > Diptera > Muscidae > Stomoxys > Stomoxys calcitrans. The sequence goes on along the minus strand of NC_081552.1, from coordinate 238,674,630 downwards.
ACACCGATGCCTCTGACTATGGTAGCATTGCATTGTACGTCATTTTATGGAGGACTTTGTTTTTCAAAACAAAATTACTTTCCTAGTGTCTGATAACTATTTGGCCTTGTTCTGTGCTCACAATTCCAATTCCAAATTGGGTGGTCCCAAAAAAAAAACATTTTCCACAAAACTATGAGGGTTCTTCATTTTCCCATTTCAACATCATTATGAAAAAATCAAACTGGAAAATCTTAAAAAAAAAAAAATTATTTTCACTTTGGACGAAAATAATAAAAGAAAATCAAAGAACCTTTGCCGCTTTGATGTTGTCTGTGTCTGTCATTTGTTCTTGGTGTCATTCGAAGCCACCACCACCACCAGCATAACCAGCCAACCAACTAGTCGGGCACTTACAGAGTTTAGTTTATTACCCTTCATGCTGAGTGAGGAGGCGAGCCCCTGTCAAAATGTTCTTAATGGTTGACAATTTATTTTCCAATTAACTTGAAAAAAAGACACAGCGAGTGAAAGTGCAAGAGAGGCAAGATGAGGGATTGCGATAAACAGCTTTGGCTTACAAGAAGAAATTTTAGGATTCAAAAACGTTTTCGAGGAAAATAATTTTGCTACTATTATTATTTGAGACTAACTCCATGGAATGCAATTTGTCAATATTTAATTCCTATTGAAAATTTTGGCAAAATTTATTTGTTGTAGAAAATTTTCATAAAATTTTATTTTTCTAGAAAAATAAAATTTCCCACCCAGACACTTGGCCCTGAAAAAATGTCAGCATCGTGCTCTTCTCTCATACACCATTTATTTAAACCCCATATTGCCATTGGCCACCGTAGTGCAGAGGTTAGCATGTCTGCCTATGACGCTGAACGCCTGGGTTCGAATCCTGGCGAGACCATCAGAAAAAACGTTCAGCGGTGGTTTTCCCCTCCTAATGCTGGCAACATCTGTGAGGTACTGTGCCATGTAAAACTTCTGTCCAAAGGGGTGTCATATTGCGGCACGGCGTTCGGACTCAGCTATATAAAGGAGGCCCCTTATCAATGAGCTTAAACTTGAATCGGACTGCACTCATTGATATGTGAGAAGTTTGGCCCCTGTTCCTTAGTGGAATGTTCATGGTAAAAATTTGTATTTAAGGCGCCCAATTTTGGGGCCAAACACTTGACCCCAAAATTGGTTATCAAATTAGTTTTCTAATCGCAAATACCTTTCCTTTGAGCCACATATTGGCATGATTGGTAAATTTTTACCCTTTGGGGGTGTTTTAAGGAAGGGGCGGTGCCCCAACTACATGGTCACACATTTGGATATCCGATTCGTATTCTACTCCCAAATACCTTCATTTGAGCCTCATATTGCGATTGCCAGTAAATAATTCCTGTTTTGTGGGGTATTTTGGTAAAGGTCCCGAAAGAGAGTATAAATTTCGTGCTCTACTCCCAAAGAACTTTCATTTGAGCCCCATATTACTATGGACGTAAATTTGTCCTCTTTGGAGAATGTTTTTTAATACCCCATACTTGGATATTAGATTCGTGTTCTACACTGAAATACCTTCTATTTAAGCGCCATATTACCATGGTCAGTAAGTAAGTCCTGTTTGGGGGGTTGCTTTGGGGAAGGGGTGGGCACCCAGAAGCTTGGTCCCACATTTGGTCTTGGCAAATATGTCTGATTTAGGGAGTATTGAGGGTTGGGGTGATCCCCCAATCACTCAGCATCGCACTCCATTCTCATATATCCATATATCATTTATTTGAACCCTAAATTGCCATTGGCATCGAAATTGGATATCAAATTTGGTTTTTAATGTCAAACCCCTTATTGAAAAAGTCAGCAAATATGTCCGGTATGGGGTATGGGGCCAAAAGCTATCAATATCGAGCCCCACTATATTGAAGTCCCAAATTGCCATGGTGAGCAAATACGTCCTATTTGGGGGTTGTTATAGGGGGTGGGACGTCCCCCACACAGTTGGTCCTGATTGTTGGTATCAGATTCGTGGTCAACACCCAAATACCTTTCATTTGAGCCCCATATTTGCATAGTCGGCAAACATGTCAGGTTTGGGGGGTGTTTTGGGGGATGGGTGTATTTTAGAGTAAATTCGTGTTCTACTCTAAAATAAAAATAAATGGGTGGTGTAATGGGAGTGGGGTGGCCCAATAGACACTTCTTCTCGAATACTGATATAAGATTCGTACTTTACTTCCAAAGACCTTTTATTTGAGCCCCATATTGCCATGGCCGTAAATTTGTCCTCTATTGGGGATGTTTTTGGGGAGAGGCGGCCCTTAATACACTTGGTTCCGCATTTATATATCATATTCGTATTCTACACTCAAATACCTTCTGTTTGAGCCCCAAATTGCTGCGGACGGGAATTTTTCCTCTTTGGGGATTTGGGAAGGGGAAGCCCCTCAAGCACTTGGTCCCACATTTGGATATCATATTCGTATTCTACACTCAAATACCTTTAATTAAAAATACCTTTAATGCGATGGTCAGTAAATAAGTTCTGTTAGGGGGTGTAATTAGGGAGGGGCGGCCCCCCTAATACTTGGTCCCACATTTTGATATCAGATTTGTATTCTACTTGCAAATACCTTTCAGTTGAGTCCTACATTGGCATGGTCGGTAAATATGTCCGATTTAGGGGTGTTTTGGGGGTTGAGGTGGTCCCCCAAACACTTGGTCGCACATTTTTACATCAGATTCGTATTCTACTCGTAAATACCTTTCATTTGAGTCCCATATTGTCGTGATTGGTCTATATATATATATTTGGTAGGTTTTGGGGTGGGGCATCCCCCCAGGTACCTAGGTACCCCATCCGAAATTTGGATACAAATTTTTTTGTTTTTAGGTCACTCACAGGTAAGGGGGAGAGTACGCTCCCCCTTCAAATATCTAAAAATTTAGTACCCTTTTTCCACCACGGGATCATAATCTGTGAAAATTTCAAGAAAATCGATTCAGCCGTTATTGAGTCAATACGGACAAACAAACAAACAAACACAACTAGATTTTTATACCCACCTCCGAAGGATGGGGGCATGTTCATTTTGTCATTCCGTTTGCAACACATCGAAATATCCATTTTCGACCCTATAACGTTTATATATTCTTGATCAGCGTAAAAATCTAAGACGATCTAGACATGTACGCCAGTCGGTCTGTTGAAATCACGCTACAGCCTTAAAAAAATGAGATATTGATCTGAAACTTTGCACAGAGTCTTTTCTTGTCTATAGGCTGGTTAAGTTCGAAGATGAGCTATATCGGACTATATCTTGATATAGCCCCCATATAGACCGATCGACCGATTTAGGGTCTTAGGCCCATAAAAGCCACAATTATTATCTGAATTTGCTAAAATTTAGGACAGTGAGTTGTGTTGGGTCCTTCGACATCCTTCTTCAATTTGAGCCAGATCGGTCCAGATTTGGATATAGCTGCCATATAGACTGATCGGCCGATTTAAGGTCTTAGGGCCATTCAAGCCACATTTCTTATCTGATTTTGCTGAAATTTGGGACAGTGAGTTGAGTTAGGCCCTTCGACATCCCCCTTCAATTTGCCCTAGATCAGTTCAGATTAGAATGTCGCCAAAATTTGTTATAGTGACTTGTGTTAGGCCTCTGAAATATGGCCTTGATCGGTCTAGAATTGGTCTCTCTCTCTCGATTTAAGGTTTTTGGACCATATAAGGCACATTTTCTGTCCGACGACGCTGGAATTTGAGACAGTGAGTTGTGTAACGTTCTTCGACATTTTTCTTCAATTTGGTCCAGATCGGTCCAGATTTGAAAATTGCTGCCATATAGACCGATCTCTCGATTTAAGGTTTTGGGCCCATAAAAGGCGCATTTTTTCCGATTTTGCCAAATTTGGAGACAGTGAATGGTGTTAGGCTTTTCGACATTTTTCTGCAACTTGGCCCAAATCGGTTCAGATTTGGATATAGCTGCCATGTAGACCGATATCTCGATTTAAAGTCTTGGCCCCATAAAAGGCGCATTTATTTGAACATGGTTCACTGAAATTGGACATGGTTCAGATCGGTTTACTTTTTTAGATATAGCTACTAAAAAGTATTTGTATTTGGTCTTAATCGGAACATATTTCGATATAAGTGCTATGTGACATAAGGTATGCAATTTTCACCGGATTTTTTGGGTATCCAAATTTCGGCCCGGCCGAACTTAACGCCTTTTTACTTTTGTTATATATAAGAAGTTTTGAAACATATCTGTCATAATTTTATATGTATGAAAAACTTTTTCAAAATTTAGATTTTATCGAAAATTTTGTGAAAATTTTATTTTTGCGGTAAATTTTTATAAAAAATTTTGTCAAAATTTAAATTTCTATAAAATTTCCTTTATAGTTATTTTTCTCTTCAATCATCAAATATGTATGTGTTTCCGATTATTCAATGGTTCTAGAAAATCGATAGCTGATTTAAATAAAATCGAAGCTCAAACGAAAGAGGACAACAAATAAACACTCATTGGAAACTGCTATGGCATGCAAAACGTAGTAAAGTCAATGGGAAAGCAAATATTGTCGTTGTCGATGGACATGTTGTCAGCACATCATTATGACGCACTACAAAAGTGACAACAGCAGTGTCAATGAACGTGAAAAATTGAATTGAAAAACCAATGCAAAAATGACGCGAACAAAAAAAAAATAGTTCAAAGAATTGAATTTAACAAAAAGGAAGATAGGGAAAAAGCAGGGGTGAAGAAATCAAGTCCCAGCTAGCCAAATGGAGCTCACAAATCAAATCAAAGCCAAAACATCAAAATAAAAAAAAAACTTCAGAACGATACCAAACTAAACGAGACGCAGACAGTGCAACCAAATAAATTAAATTAGTAAACAAAAGTGGACCCCCAACCAGTCCGTTAAACATCCATCTATTCAGCCATCCATCCATCAAGACTACGTACTGAGCGAATAGCTACTACCATAACAAAACAAAGAAGCTACCCTCCATTCACAACCTGCTATCACTAAACACAACAACCACAGAGACCGATGATAATGGAATGAAACGATGTGCTAGTCTAATAAAAGAAGAGTCCAAGCATAAATAACCTAACATTTTGGCTGTGCAGGGTAAACCCAGGAATGAGTACCAAAAAAACCTGACGCCTAAAGCATAACGGATGGCACATATCAGTGGCCACTTATGTGGCATGTAAAGTCTACATTGTATACACTCTTAGATTCACTCATAAAAGAGGCAAGAGTGAGTCATGAGTATAGCCAGTTTTGGCAAAGCTTACAATAAAAACTTGAAATTATTTAGCCATTACACTGAAAGGAATTTTTAGCAAACATTATGTGGGTAAGATAACTTTGGACAGATTTTATTTCCGATAAAAAACTCAAAATTTTGTCAAAATTTCATTTCTATGACTTACTTAAATGTCCTCGAAGATTAAGTTAACTACAGCTAGCAGAGACACAAACCAATTCAATTAGCAGCGCCCTCTCACGAGCTTAGCAGAGCTATGCGGTCAATTTAACAGAAAAAAATCTAAAAATAAAATCAAGAAAAATAATGAAAAAATTCAGAAAAAACGACAACTTCTATATATCCATTTGGGGTGCTTTGGGGTAAGGAAGCCTACCCGATACCCAACTTCCGATGTAGGTAAAATTTTTTTTAAGTTACTATAAGAGAGCATGCGTTCGAATCCTGGCGAGACCATCAGAAGCATTTTCAGTGGTGGTTTTTCCCTCCTAATGATGGAAACATTTGTGAGGTACTATGCCATGTAGGACTTCTCTCCAAAAAGGTGTCGCGCTGCGACACGCCGTTCGGACTCGGCTATAAAAAAGAGGCCCCTTATGAGCTTAAACTCCACCTTCTTTAAGACCCAGTGGGTTGTTATGGGGGTGTGACATCCCCGGAGGCCACCGTTGCGCAGAAGTTAGCATGTCCGCCTATGAGGCTGAACGCCTGGGTTCGAATCCTGGCGAGACCATCAGAAAAATTGTCAGTGGTGGTTTTCCCCTCCTAATGCTGGCAACATTTGTGAGGTACTATGCCATGTAAAACTTCTCTCCAAAAAGGTGTCGCACGCCGTTCGTACTCGGCTAGAAAAAGGAGGCCCCTTATCATTGAGTTTAAACTTAAATCGGACTGCACTCATTAATATGTGAGAAGTTTGCGACTGTTCCTTAGGGGAATGTTCATGGGCAAAATTTGCAATTTTTGACATCCCCTAGGCAGTTAGTCGCGAATTTTGATATCTGATTTGTGGTCTACTCAGTTGAGCCCCCTACCTTTCAGTTGACCCTTATATTTCCATAGTTAGCAAACATGGCCGGTTTGAGGAATGGGGCGGCCACTCAGTGACTTAGCCCTGAAAATATATATCAAATTCGTAATCTACCCTAAATTACCTCTTATTATTGCCCCATATCACAATGGTCAGCAAATACGTCCTATTTTGGTGGTGTTATGGGGATGGGGTGGCCCCATAGAGACTTTTCCCGAATGTTGATATCAGATTCGTGCTTTCCTCCCAAAAACCTTTCATTTGAGCCCCATATTGTTATGGTAGTAAATTTGTCCTCCTTGGGGGTTTATTTGGAGAAAGGGCGGCCCCCAAAAACTTGGCGCCACATTTGGATATCATATTCGTATTCTACACCCTACACCTTTTATTTAAACCCCATATACTCTTGGTCAGTAAATATGTCCTGTAGGGGGGTGTTTTGGGGAAGGGGTGGACCTCCAGAAACGTGGTCCCACATTTGGATATTAGATTCGTACTCTTCTCGCAAATACCTTTCATTTGAGTCCCATATTGCCATGGCCGGTAAATATGTCCGATTTAGGGGTGTTTTGGGGTTGGGGTGGTCCCCCAAACACTTGGATCGACAATTGTATATCAGATACGTTTTCTAATCTTAAATACCTTTCATTTGAGTCCCATATTGTCGTGTTTGGTCTAAAAATATGTTTGGTAGGTTTTAGGGTGGGGCGGCCCCCCTGGGTACCCCATCCGAAATTTGGATACCAAATTTTTATTTTTAGGGTCCTATATGAGGGCACACAAAATTTCGCTTAAATCGTACCACTCATCTCCGAGATCTGGCGTTTCTGAAAATTAGTGCAAAGGGGAGGGTCCGTCCCCCCTTCAGATATCAAAAAATGTAGTACCCTATTTTCACCACAGGATCATTATGCATGATCTGTGAACATTTCAAAAAATCGATTTGAGTCCATACGGAACACACAGACAAAAGATTTTCTATAGAAAATGTGATCAAAATTGTATTTCTATAGAGCAAGGAGTTCCCCTAATGACTTACTTGTATTCTGCGAAATCTGGAGATATGTACTGACAGAATGGTCGAGCTATGCTGCCTCAAGAGATCTAGGCATGATCATAATTAGCAAGACGGTGAATGTGTTTAGCAGGACACCTAAAAAGATGAGACTGTTGAAAGGTTGGCCACTCTTTGCCGAGTGCCGATCCACAAAACTATGACATGCATGTCTCAAGAGTTCTCGTGTAGACCATCCCTATCAGGAGGCAAAGGTCCTTCCCGTGTTAGGACATAATTAAATGTTGTCTGCTGGGCTGTTATCACAGTAGGCATCCAAATCATCATCTTGTGGATAGGCAACCAACGCCCAGAGACGCCAGCTTGAATCTTGATGAACTTGAGCGAGAGGTTAAGCACCACAAAAGTGAGCCCTAGGTATAATTTTCTAATGAGTCGGGACTTTGTAGTGAGTCGGGATTTTCTAGTCAGATGTAATTTTTTTCTCAAGTCACTTATCACGCGATTCACGCTTGGCAGCAATTCAGGATTCACTGGTACACCTCCAGTGTAACTACACAATAACCTGCAATAGTGTGTATGTCTGACTATTGATGCTGTGGATCAAGCAGCGAATAAGACAGGTTTTAACTACATTCAAGGGGATACTCTAGGCGATAGACAGATATCTGGTAAATGCAAGTGAATCCGCCACACATAGTATACCTGATGAATTTAAACTCCCCCGGCAACCCAGAAAAGTTTTAAGGGGCAGATGCAGCAAGCGGCTACAGTTCCCTAAAGAGTCCCGCAAACGAAGCGCAGTTCCTATAGAGTCCCGCTTATAACCAGGAAGGAAACACATCACCTGCACACCATCCCATTCAACGTGCTCTATAAGTAGAGCCAGTATAACTCTGCAACTATTTCGATGTAGTATACTGAACCCCATCAATCTAATCCCTTCTATGTGCTATACACTCCAATAATTGCGATGTGATTGTGAATAGCCAGTGTTCGTTTGCGTATTTCGTTAGCTTTATATTTCTCTTCGCTCACTCACTGACTCTTTTTTGCCAATCTGTATGCTGGCGAACTAATTTCGCTGAAATATGTCGACTAATTGTATGTGTGTCAGAAGAACTTTTCAATTAAGCCAAGTGTCAGATAAATAAGACGACAAATGTATGTGATGGTGATGGCAATGAAGCAATAAAATGAGTGGAGATAACTACTCTTTTTTTTCTTTAAAGAAAAATTTATCTTCAGACAAAATTTCATGGAAATTTTTGATTCAGAGAAAATTTCATGGAAATTTTTGATTCAGAGAAAATTTCATGGAAATTTTTTCTTTAGGGAAAATTTCATGGAAATTTTGTCTTTAGAGAAAATTTCATGGAAATTTTGTATTTAGAGAAAATTTCATGAAAATTTCGCTTTAAAGAAAATTTCATGGAAATTTCGCTTTAGAGAAAATTTCATGGAAATTTTGTCTTTAGTGAAAATTTCATGGAAATTTTGTATTTAGAGAAAATTTCATGGAAATTTCGCTTTAGAGGAAATTTCATGGAAATTTCGCTTTAAAGGAAACTTCACGGAAATTTTGTCTTTACAGAAAATTTTATGGAAATTTTGTCTTTAGAGAAAATTTCATGGAAAATTTGCCTTTAGAAGACATTTTTTGGAAATTTTGTCTTTAGAAGACATTTTATGGAAATTTTGTCTTTAGAAAAAATTTCATGGAAATTTCGCTTTAGAGAAAATTTCAAGGAAATTTTGTCTTTAGAGAAAATTTCATGGAAATTTTGCCTTTAAGAGAAAATTTCATGGATATTTTGTCTTTAGAGAAAATTTCATGGAAATTTTGTCTTTAGAGAAAACTTCATGGAAATTTTGTCTTTAGAGAAAATTTCATGGAAACTTTGTCTTTAGACGAAATTTCATGGAAATTTTGTCTTTAGACGAAATTTCATGGAAATTTTGTCTTCAGAGAAAATTTCATGGAAATTTTGTCTTTAGAAAAAATTTCATGGAAATTTTGTCTTTAGAGAAAATTTCATGGAAATTTCGCTTTAGAGAAAATTTCATGGAAATTTCGCTTTAGAGAAAATTTTATGGAAATTTTGTCCTTTGAGAAAATTTCATGGAAATTTTGTCTTTAGAGAAAATTTCATGGAAATTTTGTCTTCAGAGAAAATTTCATGGAAATTTTGTCTTCAGAGAAAATTTCATGGAAATTTTGTCTTTAGAAAAAATTTCATGGAAATTTTGTCTTTAGAGAAAATTTCATGGAAATTTCGCTTTAGAGAAAATTTCATGGAAATTTCGCTTTAGAGAAAATTTTATGGAAATTTTGTCCTTTGAGAAAATTTCATGGAAATTTTGTCTTTAGACAAAATTTCATGGAAATTTTGTCTTAAGAGAAAATTTCATGGAAATTTTGTCTTAAGAGAAAATTTCATGGAAATTTTGTCTTTAGAGAAAATTTCATGGAAATTTTGTCTTTAGAGAAAATTTCATGGAAATTTTGTCTTTAGAGAAGATTTCATGGAAATTTTGTCTTTAGAGAAAATTTCATGGAAATTTTGTCTTTAGAGAAAATTTCATGGACATTTTGTCTTTAAAGAAAATTGAATGGAAATTTTGTCTTTAAAGAAAATTGAATGGAAATTTTGTCTTTAGAGAAAATTTCATGGAAATTTTGTCTTTAGAGAAAATTTCATGGAAATTTTGTCTTTAGAGAAAATTTCATGGAAATTTTGTCTTTAGAGAAAATTTCATAAAAATTTTGTCTTTAGAGAAAATTTCATGGAAATTTCGCTTTTGAAAAAATTTCATGGAAATTTCGCTTTATAGAAAATTTCATGGAAATTTTGTCTTAAGAGAAAATTTCATGGAAATTTCGCTTTAGAGAAAATTTCATGGAAATTTTTTCTTAAGAGAAAATTTTATGGAAATTTTGTCTTTAGAGAAAATTTCATGGAAATTTCGCTTTAGAGAAAATTTCATGGAAATTTCGCTTTAGAGAAAATTTTATGGAAATTTCGTCTTTAGAGAAAATTTCATGAAAATTTTGTCTTTAAAGAAAATTTCATGGAAATTTTGTCTTTAGAGAAAATTTCGTGGAAATTTCGCTTTAGAGAAAATTTCATGGAAATTAAAAACAACTGAGGGCAAAGTCCACATGGTCTTGCCTATGGTTATGACAGGTCAAAGAAAAATTGCTTGGAAGCTTTATAAACAAAATATCAACTGCATACTCACTGCATGGGACTCATGTTGGCACTTCATTGACATCCATGACAATTGCCATACCACCAAACAACCACCCAACCAACCATCACATGTGAAGTACTTACATGATTAAAAAAATGTGTTGCACCAAGTACCCACAGGACATTTTTTTTTCATGGTGGGGGGGGGGGGGGGGGGGGGCGAGGGGGCCAAAGGAGAAAGGGGCAAAATAAAAGAGAAAAAGTTAAAATTAAAGAAACACAAAACACAGAGCCAAGTCAAAGGGCCCTTAAAGCGTTGATGGAAAAAAAAAAATAAATTGGATGTCTGTATGTCTGCATGTGAGTATGGATTTTGATTCACCCTAACGACAATGTTTTGAACAATTTTTTCATTAATTTGCAAAAAAATGCATATGACAAAGAATCGCTAGTCTGTGCAACATGCAGCAAAATGATGGCGATGATACAGCCACAAAGAATGCAGAATGTTGAAGCAGCAGCATAGCCGGGCTAGCGATATGATGTGCAGCATGATAGCAGTCACGATGCATGTCATGGTTAAAAGTGCATCATTTCAAGTGCAATTCAGACAAGAGTGAAATGGTTTCTTTTTTTTTTTTTGTTCTCCACATTCAACATCATTCATTGTTTGCAGCCTTTAGGGGGTACAGAAAAAAAAAACACCAAGTCTTCTATGCTGCGGAAACAAACAGTGTGACATGCATTTCATAAAAAAAAATTCAAGTTTCATACTTCCTTGCATGATAAAGGGGATCAGGGGATTTTGGGTTGGGGGATTTCTTACTCAATATGTTACTCGGGAAGGCAGTGATGCATAAAAATCAAAATTATTGAATGATCCATGTACAATTCAACCTCAAACCATCACCCAAAAAAAGCGGAAATCATTGCAAAGCAAGGCAGTCAGTCAGTCAGTCAGTCACTCACCCAAACGACGCATAGTGGGATGAAGAGGATAAGACATTGGATCATTCGGTAAGTATTTGGCGGGCTTTCGCGACTTACAGACACCGGCACCAAGTTGGAGTTTTAGTATAGCACGGCCAGCGCCGAATCCGATAAGCGTTCGGAATAAGTTGAAGACCAACTGGACAGAATTCGGAAGACTACTCAGAAGAAGACTTGGGCAAGATAATTCAGATTGTCCAAGCATAGAAGAGATTGACGAGAATGTCCACAGGATTACGACTGCACTGGTGGGATCCTGCGAAGATAGTTGTTCTCTTCGGGAAAGGAAATCAGCCCAAGAAAAACCCTGGATGACCGAAGAGATTCGCAATATTGGGAAAGAGGTCTGCAGACTTTTTAACAGAGCTCGTCGTAAAAAAGCGGAAGTTTATTGGGATGGGTACTACCCACGGTTCAAGGAATACAATAAGATTAGCAGAGCGGCAAAACGTGCCTCCGGGAAGCTTCTCCGCCAAGATAAAAAAGTTTCTCTTAAAAAACCCATGTCCAAACTGAAACTTTAGTAGACGACATGGGGAGTGAGAGCAGAGACAACGGAGGACATGTTGAGGCTTTTGATGAAAACCCATTTTCCACTGGATACGAAGGGACTCACGGAGACACCGGAATCTTGGAATAATGACGTTGATCGAAAGTTTATAATGACAGAATTTATGTTGAAGGAGTCCTTGAGGAGCTTCAAATCATTTAAGTCTCCCGGACCTGATGGGATATTTCCGGCGTTACTACAGAAAGAGGCAGACTATGTGGCGCCTCGTCTGGCCAAAATTTTCACAGCGTGCCTAGGACTAGGCATATACTCCGAAAGCCTGGCAGGAGGCAAGGGTGGTGTTTATACCTAAGCCCGGCAAGGCAAGTTATGCGATAGCAAAGGCCTACAGACCCATAAGCCTTACGTCCTTTCTACTCAAAACCATGGAAAAGAGTATGACATCCAGCGAACTGCTCAAATACAAACAGCATGACTATGTCAAGGGAAGGTCGGTGGAGATTGCCCTGCACGAGGTTGTGAATAAAATAGAAGAATCCCTCGATGCCAAAACGTACACCCTGGCGGTATGCATTGACATCGAGGGGGCTTTTAACAATGGGCGGAGCGACACACTAATCTAATCCTTAGACCAGTACCGGATGGACCCGGTCCTTAGAGACTGGATATGCTAAGGATAAATTGTGTGTCCCATGGCATAAATATAAGGGAGAAAGTGGCACAGGGCACGCCACAGGGGGGGCATTTTATCGCCACCCCCTATGGGTGACCACCATAAATGACCTTTTACGGATGCTGACTGAGGAGGGATGATGTTATAGTACTCCTAAGAGCTAAGGATCCGAACGAGCTATGCAAAAGGGCCGAAAGGGTCTTAAATATGGCATATGACTGGGCTAGAGCCAGAGGTCTCAATGTTAGAGAAGACTGAAATATGCCTGTTCACGAGGAAGACGAAGGTGGGCCAATTTAACTCACCACGTTTCCACACTAAGACGATTTCGGTATCTGACTAGGTCAGATCAGAAGGTGTGATCTTGGACAGGAAACTGAATTGGAAGAGTCACATTCAGAAGCGTACTGAGAAGGCTCACAGATGTTGGGCACTATGTAGAAGGGCCGTAGGCTCGAAATGGGGCCTGAATCCTAGGATAGTCCACTGGCTCTACAGGAGCGTGATAAGGCCAATACTGACTTACGCCTCAGTAGTTTGGTGGACTGCTATGGAGTAGAAGTGCAACATAAGGACCATACAACCGGTTCAGAGAATATTTTGTCTTGGAATAGGTGGAGCGATGAGGACCACGCCCACTAGGGCACTGGAGACTATTCTAGATATCCGACCCATTGACATACAGATTAAGTGTGAGGCAACCACTGTGGCTATGAGACTTAAGGCAAAGGGAGAATGGATTGAGGATGGTAGCAGCTCATACCATAGCGGTATAATCGAGGCGACGATAGGAAACCTGGAAGGAAGGGGAGTGGTTTCCGATCGGATACCTAAGATGAACCTTGAAGTCGAGTGCGAGGCATTGCTGCCATCGGCACTGTCGTGGATTTACGGAACCCTAGTATTGCCATCTGGAAGATCATGTTACACGGATGGAGCAAAGCTAGAGGACAGAGTGGGCCTGGGGGGTTTACTTTGAGAACCCAAGGACTGAGATCTGTTTTTGACTGCCTGCCCATAATTCGGTCCTGTAGGCGGAGATCTGGGCGATTACTGAAAGTGTGAAGTGATGTGGTGCTAACGCGAGGACGTCGAGACTGAACATCTTTACCGACAGTAAAATTACCATAAGGACAATAACAAACAGGACGGTAAGGTCAAGAACAGTCTTGCAGTGTAAGAAGGAGATTGACGCATTCTCTGAGGATGGCAAAATCCGCATCGTTTGGGTGCCGCGCCATAACGAAGTAAGGGGGAAATGAAAGGGCAGACGATTTGGCGGTGAAGGCCAGACCACTGCCGTAAATAAACTCGGTTACCCCGAAGCCTTTCGGGTCGACGCAGTCCGAGTTAAAGGAGTGGAACAGCTAAACGGTTGGTAGGACGGCGAAAATCCTATGGAGGATCCAGATCGTGAGAAGACAAGGCTATTACTGAAAGAAAGCAAGAAGGAGGTCAGTATAGCGATTGATATTATAACGGGACACATAGGACTACCAGCTCACTTATGTTAAATCGGTGCGGCAAGTGACCGGGGGATACGCCAGGATTTGAACCCAGGTGTTCAGCGTCATAGGCGGACATGCTAACCTCTGCGATACGGTGGCCCCAACATACATTAGAATGGGTTAATTTTGGCGGTTATCAACATCGTAATTTACGACAAATTTTATGAAGTTTCGCTTTCGACACCAGGGGTCTTAAACCAAAATCGAGCTTCCACATGTTAACACAAAACCGGTGCCTAAGCCGGGCTTTGTTCAGCCCAACAACCAGGCACAACTCACTGTACTAAATTTTAGCGAAATCGGGTAATAAATGGAGGCCATCGTAGCGCAGAGGCTAGCACGCCGAACGCCTGGGTTCAAATCCCCGCGTGAACATCCAAAATTTCCAGCGGTGTTTAGCACCTCACTAATGCTGGCTAAATTTTTGAGGCATCCTGTCATATTAAAACTTCTCTACAGTGTCGCTACTCGAACTCGGCATAAACAACTAAAAAGTCGTTAAGTTTGGCAACGACGAATTTAGGATACTCAAAACTTCGGGTATATATGTAAATCACCTTTCGTCATAATCCGTTGAAAAATTCATAATTTATGCCCCCATAGCAGCTGTATCGAGATATGGTCCGGATTGGACCAAATAAGGTCCAATATGTATATCGGCCGATTTTCACTCCTAGAGCCACTGCAAGCATATTTATTGAACCATCTTGCCAAAATATTGCACAACGCTTTCCTCGACGACTACCACAATATACATAGAGTTTGGTGAAAATCGGTTCAGATTTCGATATAGCTTCCATATATATGTTCGTCCGATTTTTAGTAATAATGCAAAAAAGTGGTCATTCGTCAACCGATTCTCTCGAAATTTGGCAGGAGGGATTTTCTCTTGACTCTTAATATTACTGGCGAATTTAATGGAAATCGGTTAAGATTTAGACATAGCTCTTATATATATATATATAGGATTGAACCAAATAAGGCGCGGACATTGAGTGGTCTAATAATTACAAGTCATTGTTCAATTTTGTAGTACAAAATATTAGTCTGAACCACATGTAACACGTATGTCGAAAAGCCTAACATAAGTCACTGTGTAAAATTTCAGCGAAATCGGATTTTAAATGCGCCTTTTATGGGCCCAAAACCTTCAATCCAGAGATCGGTCTATTTGGCAGCTATATCCAAATCTGGACCGATCTGGGCGAAATTAACAAAGGATGTCGAAGGGCCTAACACAACTCACTGTAGCAAATGTTGGCAAAATCTGACAATAAATGCGCCTTTTGTGAGCCCAAGATCCTAACTCGAGAGATCGGTCTATATAGCAGCTATATCCAAATCTGAACCGATTTGGGCCAAATTGAAGAGGGATGTCAAAAGGCCGAACACAACTCTCTTTCCCAAATTTCGGCGACATCGGACAATAAATGTGCTCTTTATGGGCCCAAAACCTTAAATCGAGAGATCGGCAGCTATATCCAAATCTGGACTGATCTGAGCCAAATTTAAGAAGGATGTCAAAAGACCTAACACAACTCTCTTTCCCAAATTTCGGCGAAATCGGACAATAAATGCGCCTTTTATGGGCCCAAAGCTTTAAATCGAGAGATCGGTCTTTATGGGAGCTATACCCAAATCTGGACCGATTTGCGCCAAGATGTCGAAGGGCCCAACACAACGCACTGTCCCAAATTTCGGCGACATCGGACAATAAATGAGCCTTTTATAGGCCCATAACCTTATATCAAGAGATCGGTCTATATGGCAGCTATATCCAAATCTTGACCGATCGGGGCCAAATTTTAGAAGGATGTCAAAAGACCTAACACAACTCTCTTTCCCAAATTTCGGCGAAATCGGACAATAAATGCGCCTTTTATGGGCCCAAAGCTTTAAATCGAGAGATCGGTCTTTATGGGAGCTATACCCAAATCTGGACCGATTTGCGCCAAGATGTAGAAGGGCCCAACACAACGCATTGTCCCAAATTTCGGCGACATCGGACAATAAATGAGCCTTTTATAGGCCCATAACCTTATATCGAGAGATCGGTCTATATGGCAGCTATATCCAAATCTTGACCGATCGGGGTCAAGTGGCCCAAGACAACTCACTGTCCTAAATCTCGGCGAAATCGGACAATAAATGCGTCTTTTATGGGCCCAAGACCTTAAATCGAGAGATCGGTCTATATGGCAGTTATATCCAAATCTGGACCGATTTGGACCAAAATGCAGAATGATATCGAGAGGCCTAACAAAACTCTCTATCCCAAATTTCGGCGAAATCGGACAATAAATGCGTCTTTTATGGGCCCAAAGCTATAAGTCGAGAGATCGGTCTATATGGCAGCTATATCCCAATCTGGACCGATCTGAGCCAAATTTAAGAAGGATGTGGAAGGGCCTAACACAACGAACTGTCCCAAATTTTAGCTAAATCGGACTATAAATGCGCCTTTTATGGGCGCCAAGACTTTAAATCGAGAGATCAGGGGGGCTATATCAAGATATAGTCCGATATAGCACATCTTTGATCTTTACCAGCTTATGGTCAACAAAAAGAATCTGTGCAAAGTTTCAGCTCAATATCTCCTATTTTATAGACAATAGCGTGATTTCAAGAGACAGACGGGCGGAAATGGATATTTCGATGTGTTGCAAACGGAATGACAAAATTAATATACCCCCATCCTAAGGTGGTGGGTATAAAAAGGAGGCCTCTTATGACTCAGCTTAAACTTTAATCGGACTGCGCTCATTGATATGAGAGAAGTGTCCCCTATTCCTAAGCAGAATGCTTTGGGGAATTCTGATATATAAAATTCAATTTGTGTTTGTTTGTTTGTTCCGTAGGGACTCAAAAACGGCTCAACCGATTACCTTGAAATTTTCACAGATTGTGTAGGTTGGTCTGTAAGGAAACGTAGGCTATATATTATTTTTTGATATCTGGAGGGGGCGGACCCTCCCCCTTAACCCAAAAGTACTAACCAATAATAAAAGTAGAGCGATCGGTACAATACGAGATTCAAATGATAGCTATTCAAGAGTAGAGTACGAATTTCATAATAAAAGTTGGGTCCAAGTACCTGGGGGGCCGCCCCAGCCCTAAAACCCCTTCAAATAGGTTTATTTGACAATCATGACAATATGGGACTCAAATGAAAGGTATTTGGGAGTAGATTACAAATATGGTCAGGAAGTTGGAATAGGCTTTATAATTTATTGATAAAGGAAGGTGGCGGACCCTCCTCCATCGTTACCCCAAAAACACCACCCAAAATCAAAAGTGGACCGATAAGGACAATTTGGGAATCAAATGAAAACTATGCGGGAGTAGATAACAAATCTGGCATACAAATCCATGGCGAAGTATAGGGGGTCACCCTACTCCCACAAAAACGCCCAAAATGGGCACATTGGCCAATTACGGATATATGGGACTCGGTTTGTTTGTTCCGTATAGACTGAAAAACGGCAGAACCGATTTTCTCGAAATTATCGCATGTTGTGTAGGTTGGTCTGGCAGGAAACATTTCGGTATTGGAAGGGGGACGAACCCTCCCCCTTATGCCAAAACCGCAACCCAAAATCAAAAGTGGACCGATCGGGACAATATAGGTATGAAATGAAAGGTATTGGAGAGTAGAATACAAAATATGGTACTCAAATTTGAGTCTAAGTATCCATCGGGCCGCTCTTACCCCAAAACTCCCCCAAACAGGCATATTGGACGTTCTTTCAATATGGAGCTCAGATGAAAGGTATTCGGGAGTAGATTTCGAATGTGGCATATAAAATCAGATCGAAGTATAGGAGGTCTCGCCATCCCTCAAAAACGCCATTAGACTCATTATGACTATATGATACTTGGCTGAAGCGATTTTCTTAAAAATTTCATAGAAGGAAATATAGCCTATATAATTTTTAGATATCGGATGGAGGCGAGCCCTCCCCCTTACCCCAAAAACGCCACCCATATCCGAAAGTGGTCCGATGGGCACAATAAGGGTATCAAATGAAAAGTATTGGAGACCAGAAAACGAATATGGTATTAAAATTTGGGTCCAAGTACCCAGCGGGCCCTCCCCCCTCCCCCAACCCCAAAACTCCTCTGAACAGATATATTCGAAGTTCATGTCAATATGGGACTCAAATGAAAAGTATCAATCAGTAGATTACAAATATGACATAAAACATTAGGTCCAAGTAATGGGAGGTCGCCCACCCCCAAATACCCTCAAATGGGCATATTAGCCGACCATGGCTATATGGGACTTAAATGAAAGGTATAAGGGAGTAGATTACGAATATGACATTAAAATTTGCGTTCAAATCTAGGTGGCGCCTTTTCTCCCAAAAATACGTCAAATGGGTTGTTTGACCCATTATGACAATATGGCACTCAAATGGAAGGTATTTGAGAGTAGAAAACGAATTTGATATCCAATTTTGGAGCCAAGTATTTTAAGGTACGCCCTAAAGCACCCCCTAAAGTGAACTTCATTTCCGTTGGGAATGAATAACGAATTTGATATCTCATTTCAGTGCCGATGGCCTCCCCAACCCTAAAACACTTTCCAAACGGTTCATATCTACCGGTCATGGCAATATGGGGCTCAAATTAAAGCGATTTGGAAGTGCAGCATGAATTTGCTATCCATATTTGAGTCGAAATGTCTGAGGTGCCATCCCCCCCCCCCTAGTGAGAACATTACCCTAAGGAAGAACATTACCACCAGTGCCATGTATGTTCTCGCCACGATTCGAATGCATTAATCGTCATAAAGTAGAATGACACGAATTCGATATCCGCATTCAGGGCGAAGCATCCCCACCCTAAAAAGATATTAGAGAGTAATAGAAGGCCCAGCGGAGCGGGCCCGGTTCAGCTAGTTTAGTAATAAATGTCACCATTATGGATTCAATACTGCAAATCGGTAGATCGGTCCATATGGCAGCGATAACCAATTATGGCTCGACCTTGACAATACTCGGCATGGGTGTTGAAGGGTCAGGCATAACTCACTGTACCAAATATCCCCGAAATGTGATAAAAAGTGAACTTTTTAATGGTCGCAAGACCTTAAATCAGAAGATCGGTCTATATCAAGATACAGTCCGGCAAAGCCCATTTGCGAACTTAAACGGCCTATGACAAAAAAAAAGAGAAAATGTGCTTTATAGGGTCGGCAATAGATATTTCGATGTGTTGCAAACGGAATGGCAACATTAATATACCCCCGTCCATCGGTTGTCGGTTTTCGGTTAAGTGATCTAAGTGATTCAATTACCACATGCAACTGTGGAAACTTAATCATTGGATTGTGCCAAGAGCAGGATGAATTGTGAATTCTATTATGCAGAATATATCCATTTTCCCCTTCAGACAATGACATTGCCGGTGAATTCACATATGCACCCCAAGTTCATGTATCTCCTACATCTTTCATTTTTGAAGAACCTTCCCTTGCCTTCCCAGGGCTGGATCTTATTGCCTTACCAAAAACCTATTTGTAACTATTTTCCAAGCAATTTAGAAAATTCATATTCTCCTTTTAATTCACCCTATTCTTAAGGCGCCACACCAAATTTGTCGTGATTTGTCTGCCTACAGAGAAAACACAAAATCAAAGGCAAGGCACGTGCCTTTGAATATGAAAACAAAAATGACCCAGCCAAGCGACCCTGTTGCCTCTCAAGTATTCGACAGCAATAAAAATACCTCAAGAATTTTGCAGCCATACACTCCTCGTTAAGGTCTAAGCAATTCTAGACCACTCTAACGATGGGGGTTATTTGATGCATTTGCTTCACAAATCATAACCCCATAGCAGAAGAAATGGAAAACAAAACCCCAGAAAATAGAAAAGAAAACCGCCGGTATGGAGTAGGAAAGGAGAAGGAAAATTATATTTGCCCGCCTTACAATTACCGCGCTTCGTTGGCGTTAAATACACAGATGCACATTCACCATTCCTAATTCTTTGTTAGGCTGTTCTGCATATTGCATGGAATTGTTAGCCAGCCCGCCCCGTCCATGGAAGAAATGCATCAGTCTGGAGTTGAGTTTCAGTATGGCGTTTTTCTTTTTTTTGAAAAGAAGTTCCAGCATGCATATGTTGTTGAAGTACAAAATGTAGGTTTTTGGTACGTTTTTTGAATTCATAATGAGTGCAGTCAGTCACTCAGTCAGTCAACCAGCCATAGAGGGAGCCATCTAACATGACTCTTTAGTTAATTGACAATGTGGGAAGCGTGTGGCGTCTGATGGAAGGAAAGTCTCGCAATACTCGCAACTTGGAATGTTGTGTGGGTGATAATGTCAGAGAGGGTTGCGAGCAGGAGTATTCCCATTAATAAACAAAATGCAGATTTATCATTCATTAAACATTTTAAACATAACTGTCGACATTGCTTTAAATTATTTGTGGAGTGAGTATGAAAATGACTTAATTAAGGCAAATGAAGCAAAATGAAAGTTTTTGAAAGAACTCATTTGTATATCGATATGTATTGCAATATATTCAAACAATTTCCGAATCTTATTCGGTATGGATATGGAGGGGTTTTTATAGGACACACGATTCCAAATTTCAATCGATTCGCAAAGAAACGTCTTTAATAGGTCTAACACCCCAATCAGAAGATCTGTCTATATGACAGCTTTATCTGTTGGCTGGATTGGGCCCGTGTGAGAACTCCCCCAGACAGACCACTGGGTACTTGGACCCAAATTTTAATACCATATTCGTTTTCTGGTCTATTGGAGATCTTTCATTTGATACCTATATTGTCCGGATTGATCCACTTTTGATTTTGGGTTGTGTTTTTTGCATAAGGGGAGCGTCCGTCCCCCTTCCGATACCGAAAAATTATGCAACCTATGTTTCCTTCCAGAGCAACCTACACAATATGGGAAAATTTCGAGAAAATCGGTTCTGCCGAACAAACCGAGTTGCATATATCCGTGATTGGCTAATGTGCCCATTTTGGGCGTTTTTGTGGGGGTGGGGTGACCAACTGTACTTCGACATGAATTTGTATGCCAGATTCGTTATCCACTCCCACATATTTTCAAGAAGCGAAATCGGGAGATCGGTTTATATGGGAGCTATAAGTAAATCTGAACCGGTATGGACCATTTACAATCCCCAACGACCTACATCAATATTAAGTATCTGTGTAAAATTTAGAGCGGCCAGCTTTACGCGTTCAACCGCTATCATGACTTTGACAGACGGACGGACATGTCTAGATTGACATAGAGGGTCGAGACGATCAAGAACATAAATACTTTGTGGGGTCATAGATCAATATTTCGAGGTGTTACAAACGCAACGACTAGATTAGTATACCCCTATCCTATGGTGGTGGGTATAAAAGAAGCCAAGAAACACAAACTTAAATAAAGGGTGATTTTTTTGAGGTTAGGATTTTCATGCATTAGTATTTGACAGATCACGTGGGATTTCAGACATGGTGTCAAAGAGAAAGATGCTCAGTATGCTTTGACATTTCATCATGAATAGACTTACTAACGAGCAACGCTTGCAAATCATTGAATTTTATTACCAAAATCAGTGTTCGGTTCGAAATGTGTTCATTCACCGTAACGTTGCGTCCAACAGCATCTTTGAAAAAATACGGTCCAATGATTCCACCAGCGTACAAACCACACCAAACAGTGCATTTTTCGGGATGCATGGGCAGTCCTTGAACGGCTTCTGGTTGCTCTTCACTCCAAATGCGGCAATTTTGCTTATTTACGTAGCCATTCAACCAGAAATGAGCCTCATCGCTGAACAAAATTTGTCAAAATTTGAACACATTTCGAACCGAACACTGATTTTGGTAATAAAATTCAATGATTTGCAAACGTTGCTCGTTAGTAAGTCTATTCATGATGAAATGTCAAAGCATACTGAGCATCTTTCTCTTTGACACCATGTCTGAAATCCCACGTGATCTGCCAAATACTAATGCATGAAAATCCTAACCTCAAAAAAATCACCCTTTACAAGACGCTATCTTTAAATTTAATTTTCTATCTACTAACGGACTTAACCATTCGTTTAAATTTTTGGTATTTTACTTCATAAATGGCAGTCTTTTTTTATTAAAACCACCACCAAAGGATAAGGGTACATTCATTTTGTCATACTGTTAGCAACACATCGAAATTTCCATTTCTGACCCTATCAAGTATACATATCGTCGTCGTAAAAATCTAGACGTTCTAGCCCTGTCTGTCCGTCTGTCTTTTGAATTCACAAAAAAATGCAAATTTTGCCCATGAACATTCCACTAAGGAACAGGGGCAAACTTCTCACATATCAATGAGTGCCGTCCGATTCAAGTTTAAGCTCAATGATTAGGGGCCTCCTTTTTATAGCCAAGTCAGAAAGGCGTGCCACAGTGCGATATTTCTTTGGAGAGAAGTTTAACATGGCATAGTACCTCACAAATGTTGCCAGCATTAGGTGGGGACAACCACCGCTAAATATTGTTCCTGATGGTCTCATCAGGATTCGAACCTAGGCGTTCAGGGTCATAGACGGACACGCTAACCTCTGCGTTACGGTAGCCTCTCTGTTCAATTTACGATAGTCTCTAAAAATAGAGATATTGAGCTGAAACTTTGCACAGATTCTTTTATTGTCCGTAGGCGAGTTAAGTTGAAAGGTGGGCTATATCGGACTATATCTTGATATAGTCCCCATATTGACCGATCCGCCGATTTAGGGTCTTAGGCCCTTAAAAGCCACATTTATTATCAGATTTTACTGAAATTTGGGACATGGAGTTGTGTTAGGCCCTTCGACATGCTTCTTCAATTTGGCCCAGATCGGTCCAGATTTGGGTAAGGCTGCCATATAGACCGATCTCTCGATTTAAAATCCTGGACCCATAAAAGGCCCATTTGTTGCCCGATGTGGCCGAAATTTGGAAAAGTGAGTTGTGTAAGACCTTTCGACACCCCTCTTCAGTTTGGCTCAGATCGGTTCAGATTTAGATATAACTTCCATATAGACCGATCTCTCGATTTGAAGTCTTGGCCCCATTAAAAGACCCATTTATTGCCCGATGTCTGCGGAATTTGGGACAGTGAGTTATGTAAGACCTTTCGACATGACTCTTCAATTTGGCCCAGATCGGTTCCGATTTAGATATAGCTTCCATATACACCGATCTCTCGATTTGAAGTCTTGACCCCATAAAAGGCGCATTTAAAATTCAATTTCGCTGAAATTTAATGTTAGGCTTTTCGACATCCGTGTCGTATATGGCTCAGATCGGTTTATATTTGGATATAGCTACCAAAAAGTCCAATAGTCCGTGCCGAATTTGGTGGGGGCACACATAATGCATTTTTCACCGGATTATGACGAAAGGTGGTGGGTATCCGAAGTTCGGCCCGGCCAAACTTATGACCTTGAATAAGAAATGCTTTAATACTGGAGCTTTATCACGTTATGGACCATGGCTTGGATGTTGGAGACCTAGTCGAAGTCTTTCTGCAAAATTTCAGCCAACTCGGAGTTGGGTTTATATGGCAGCTATATGGTGTTATGGAAAAATTCATATCATATTTCGCACGTATGTTTAAGGTCATAGTAAAAGTCATTGTGAAAAATTTCATTGGATAAGAATTACGCCCACTGTTGGAGTTGAAGAAGTAATGTCGGTTTATATGAAAACTATTGGGTTGCCCAAAAAGTAATTGCGGATTTTTCATATAGTCAACGTTGACAAATTTTTTCACAGCTTGTGACTCTGTAAATGCATTCTTTCTTCTGTCAGTTATCAGCTGTTACTTTTAGCTTGCTTTATAAAAAAAGTGTAAAAAAGTATATTTGATTAAAGTTCATTCTAAGTTTTATTAAAAATGTGTTTACTTACTTTTAAAAATTCGCAATTACTTTTTGGGCAACCCAATAATTTAATTGTGTTCCGAACCGGACCATATCTTGATATCGCTCTAATAGCAGAGCAAATCTTTCTTTTATCCTTTTTTTGCCTAAGAAGAGATGCCGAGAAAAGAACTGGACAAATGCGATCCATGGTGGAGGGTATATAAGATTCGGCCCTGGCGAACTTAGCACGCTCCTACTTGTTTTATGCTTACTTGTTAGCATTTTTTGTTTTTGAAGCATTGGATGCCACCGTAGCACAGAGGTTAGCATGCTAGCCTATGACGCTAAGTGCCTAGGATCGAATCCTGGCGAAAACATCAGAAAAAATTTCATTTGTGGTTATTCCATGCTGGTGACATTTGTGAGGAACTTTGCCATGTAGAAACATCTCCCATTGGGACTCGGCTATAAAAAGGAGATTCTTTGGGTCTTTACTATATGAGGGTCAACTTTTTGGGATAATAGATGTTTGCTTAAGAAGTTGGAAAATTGTGCTTCTTTAATTCGATTTTATCTTTCGTTCTTAAATTTAAAGAAAGGGATAACTTTTCTTATGTACAAATTTTACTTTTCCACATACTCTAAAAGAAATGACATTTCTGTAATACAACAAAACCTACAATAGAAGGAAATCAAAGATGTCGCATTTTGCTCATTAAAAATGAAATCCTTATTTGTACAACTAATTTCAGATCTTCAAGTGGTTACATTGTTATTTGGACAAACACCGTTGAGCAGAAGAAGAACAAATACTGAAGAGTCATTGTTGCACTTCACCAAATGAAGCCATTATACTTAACTTTGGCAGCAATTTACAACAACAATAAGTACAAATAAAAACTAATGTTGTAATTGTTCTTTTTGTTCCCTCTTTTTAATAAAGAATATTTTTTTCATAGCAAAAACTGCTGCATTCAATGTCGAGGAGAAGCAAAAACAGAAATTAAATCCATACTTAGCTAAAGCCACCAAAAAAAAAAAGAAGAGAAAAAATTACAACTTTGAGGGAAATACTGAAAATGAGTTTAATGACCTAAGGTT
Organism: Stomoxys calcitrans; assembly: GCF_963082655.1. NCBI lineage: Eukaryota > Metazoa > Arthropoda > Insecta > Diptera > Muscidae > Stomoxys > Stomoxys calcitrans. Next base: position 238,649,474 of record NC_081552.1, on the reverse strand, counting down.
AGTTCCTCCACCTCACCATTTTCAAAGTCACATTGCCGTGTTTTTATTTCATAAATTCAGTTAAAGGTTGTTTACATTTATTTTCAACTTCTACAATTGCAGTTGATTTTCTTGAGGGGGAAGTATTCCAGAGGAAAAGGTCATTAAAATTGTGTGAAGTGTCAAATGCTTTTTGGAAAATGAATGTCTTACAGTCTTAGACTGTTCACCATTGCTCATTTGAAATCACTCCATGTCTGAGGGAGTATTCATTTTTCTCAGGCTAATTGACAGAGTGAGTGACACAACGCGGCACTCAGTGAGCACTTCTTGTGCGGATGTGAATAATCAATTATTTTTAGATTTTTTTTCTAAATAAAGAAAAATTATGCCTATAGAAAAGTTTAATTCCCTCATACTAAGGGGGAATAAAATAAACGCAGAACGAAATTGGGAGTCTAATGAAATAATTTCTAAAAGGATGTGCATGTATCAAATTCATAGTTTAAGGAGTAACTAATGCAGATTCAAAAGCGTAACAACAAATGAACTTCTCTCTTGAATACTGGCACACACCGAATAGTTGATAGGGTCAGTTATACAACCAGTAAAAGCGTGCTAATTTCGGCCGGGTCGAATCTTGGGAACCCACACCATGGATACTGCTAAAAATTTACGCAAAATAAATTTAGTTGAAGGGCATAATTTTATTCTACATGCCAACCAAACAAGCAAAAATTAAAGCTCCTAGGAACCGAAGAAGGAAGATCGAGAGATCGATTTACATGGGAGCTATATCAGGTTATAGACCGATTCGGACCGTATTTGGCACAGTTGTCGTAACAGAACACCGCATGCAAAATTTCAGCCAAATCGGACAAAAATTGCGGCTTTTAAGGGCTCAACTATGTGCAAAATTTCAGCCAAATCTGACGCTTTTTGTGGCTTCCAGCGGTTCAAGAAGTCAAATCGGGAGATCGGTTTATATGGGAGCTACATAAGGTTATAAACCGATTTAGACCGTACCAGGCACAGTTGTTGGAAGTCATAAAAAAACACTATGTGCAAAATTTCAGCCAAATCGGTCAAAAATTGCGGCTTTTAAGGGCTCAAGAAGTCAAATCGGGAGATCGGTTTATATGGGAGCTACATCAGGTTATAAACCGATTTAGACCGTACCAGGCACAGTTGTTGGAAGTCATAACAAAACACTATGTGCAAAATTTCAGCCAAATCGGACGAAATTTGTGGCTTCCAGGGGCTCAAGAAGTCAAATCCGGAGATCGGTTTATATGGGGGCTATATCGGATTATAAACCGATTTACACCGTACGAGGCACAGTTATTAGGAGTCATAACAAAACACTATGTGCAAAATTTCAGCCAAATCGGACGAAATTTGTGGCTTCCAGGGGCTCAAGAAGTTAAATCCGGAGATCGGTTTATATGGGAGCTATATCGGATTATAAACCGATTTAGACCGTACCAGGCACAGTTGTTGCAAGTCACAACAAAACACTATGTGCAAAATTTCAGCCAAATCGGACGAAATTTGTGGCTTCCAGGGGTTCAAGAAGTCAAATCGGTAGATCGGTTTATATGGCAGCTACATCAGGTTATAAACCGATTTGAACCGTACGTGTCACAGTTGTTGGAAGTCATAACAAAACGCTATGTGCAAAATTTCAGCCAAATCGGTCAAAAATTGCGACTTTTAAGGGCTCAAGAAGTCAAATCGGGAGATCGGTTTATATGGGGGCTATATCGGATTATAAACCGATTTAGACCGTACGAGGCACAGTTGTTGCAAGTCTTAACAAAACACTATGTGCAAAATTTCAGCCAAATCGGACGAAATTTGTGGCTTCCAGGGGCTCAAGAAGTCAAATCCGGAGATCGGTCTATATGGGAGCTATATCAGGTTATAGACCGATTTGAACCGTACTTGTCACAGTTATTAGGAGTCATAACAAAACACTATGTGCAAAATTTCAGCCAAATCGGACGAAAATTGCGGGTTCCAGGGGCTCAAGAAGTCAAATCCGGAGATCGGTTTATAAGGGAGCTATATCAGTTTATAGACCGATTTGAACCGTACTTGTCACAGTTATTAGAAGTCTTAACTGAGCACTACGTGCAAAATTTCAGCAAAAAGGGATGAAAATGGCGGCTTCCAGGGGCTCAAGAAATCAAATCGGGAGATCAGCTTATAAGGGAGCTATATCCAAATCTGGTCCGATATAGCCCATTTGTAATCCCTAAAGACCCACGTCAATATTAAGTATCTGTGCAAAATTTCAAATGGCTAGCCTTACGCGTTCGACCGCTATCGTGATATCGACAGACGGTCGGACGGACGGACAGGGCTAGATGGAATCAGAATGGCGAGACGACCCAGAATATCAACATTTCGAGGTGTTACAAACGGAATAGCTAGGTTAGTATACCCCCATCCTACGGGGGGTATTAAAAACTTTTTGTGTTGGCAAGAATCTGAAAATTGGATCAGCGTAAAAATCTAAGAAAATATAGATATTGAGCTGAAACTTTCCACAGATTCTCTTCTTTGTCTATAAGCAGGTTAAGTTCGACGATGGGCTATATCGGACTATATCTTGATATAGGCCCCATATAGACCGATCCGCCGATTTAGGGTCTTGGGCCCATAAAAACCACATTTATTATTTGATTTTGCTGAAATTTGGGACAGCAAATTGTGTTAGGGCTCTTCGATATCCTTCTTTAATTTGGCCCAGAAAGGTCCAGATTTGGATATAGCTGCCATATAGACCGATCCCCCTATTTAGGGTCTTAGGCCCATAAAAGCCACATTTGTTATCTGAATTCGTTGAAATTTGGGACAGTGAATTGTGTTAGGCCCTTCGACATGTTTCTTCAATTTGATCCAGATCGATTCAGATTTGGATATAGCTACCATATAGACCGATATCTCGATTTAGGGTCTTGGGCTCATAAAAAACGCACTTAATGTCCGATTTTTCCAAAATTTGGGGCAGAGAGTTGTGTTAGGCTCTTCAATTTCCTTCTTCAATTTGGCCCAGATTGGTCCAGATTTCAATATAGCTGCCATATAGACCGATCCTCCGATTTAGGGTCTTAGGCCAATAAAAGCCACATTTATTATCCGATTTTGCCGAAATTTAGGACAGTGAGTTAAATTAAGCCCATCGACATACTTCTGCAATATGGCTTGGATCGGTCCAGATATGGATATAGCTGTCATATAGACCGATCCTCAGATTGAAGGTCTTAGGCCCATAAAAGCAACATTTTTTATCTGAATTCGTTGAAATTTGGGACAGTGAGTTGTGTTAGGCCCTCCGACATCTTTGTTCAATTTGGCCCTGATCGGTTCAGCTTTGGATATAGCTGCCATATAGACCGATCTCTCGATTTGAGGTTTTGGGCTCATAAAAGGCGCATTTTTTGTCCGATGTCGCCGAAATTTAGGACAGTGAGTTAAGTTAAGCCCATCGACATACTTCTGTAATATGGCTTGGATCAGTCCAGATTTGGACATAGCTGTCATATAGACCGATCTTCAGATTAAAGGTCTTGCGCCCATAAAAGCCCCATTTGTTTTTCGATTTTGCTGAAATTTGGGACAGTGAGTTGTGTTAAGCCCTTCGACATCCTTCTTCAATTTGGTCTAGATCGGTTCAGATTTGGATATAGCTGCCATATGGACTGATATCTCGATTTAAAGACTTGGCCCCATAAAAGGCGCATTTATAATCCGATTTCACTGAAATTTGACACAGTGACTTATGTTAGGCTTTTCGACATCTGTGTCGTGTATGGTTCAGATCGGCCTGTTTTTAGATATATCTACTAAAAAGACCAATATTTTGTTATACACAATGGAACAATGACTTGTACTTATTAGTATTTGGTCCAAATCGGAACATATTTTGATATAGCTGCTACAGGGCATGAGGTATGGATTTTTCACCTGATTTTGATGAAAGTTGGTTTACATATATACCCTAGGTGGTGGGTATCCAAAGTTCGGCCCGGCCGAAGTTAACGCCTTTTTACTTATTCCTATTTAGATTACAGCTCGAAACCTAGATTATGTAAAAAATTTTCAAAATTTTGTTCTATCGTTTTTCATTCAATTTTTTTTTGTTGTTAGAAGGACATCTCTGGAAAAATTTTGCTATTCTCCAGTACGATACTTGAAAAGTCACACTATCAACCAGGATGTCCACTACTGTAGGATAGTTGTCTGTTGAGCCAACCAATTTAATGAAACTTTGAGTAGCCATTATTCTCACTAAACTTCTCTTAGCAATAAAGTGCCGCCAATGACCCAATTAATAAACCAAAACTTCCTCTGTATTTCCTACCTTCTCTAATCACACCACACCACACCCACCTAGAAGGAAATACTTTGGCAAATCTTTCAAACCATTACCGCTCTTTTCAGTATTACTTTATTGTATGATGTCTCCCATTCACTTAATCGCAAGACAAGAAAACTTTAGCCCATGAAGGCAGCAGCAACAACCAAATGGAACAATGTCTCTTGGCTAAGTTACTTTGATAATAGAATTGGCTGTCTGTCTGTCCACCATCTCAAAAGACATTAAAGTCCATCCAACCACTTGCCAGAAGTTGATCACAAAAACGAACCACTTGTACGCTTTGCCATAGCCAACACCATTGCCATAGTTAAGTGCTTTGTATTTGTTGCAATGTACCAAAAACCACAATGACCAAAAATGATACTCTGAAGCTTAGTTCTAATGGTGTCTAATAACACAAGAAATTATAAAAGTGCTCTTCCCATCTCATTCTCAAACCTTTGCTTAACTCCTTTGAAAGGATGGTGGTCCATCACATTTTGTGATACTAAACCACCATAGCGAAGTCATAGAATTAGAAGCTAAGTCGACGTTAATCTGTTGATTTATATACGAGTAAGTACTCTTGTTTGAAGAACAAATAGGTGGCCTTGTATATGAGGGCATTAAATTAGAACGATTTGATGAACAAGCACAAGGAGTAGTATTTTACAAAATGAGTTTTTAGTTAATTAATGTAAAATATTTTTAGCCAGAATAGCAGATACGAAACAGGGACTTTAAAGAACAAGAAGAAGAAAAATTAAAGAATAACTTATGTTGAGGAAAAAGGAAATATACAAGGGCCGAATCTTATATACCCTCCACCATGGATCACATTTGTCGAGTTCAATACGCGGTATCTCTTTTTAGGCAAATAAAGAATATTGAATAAGAATTGCGCCTTGTTGGGGCTCAGAAAGCAAAGACGAGAGATCGCTTTATATGGGAGCTGTATCAAGCTATTGATCGATTTAGACCATATCGTTGCACAAAATTTCTTCCAAATCGGATGAGAAATGCGACCTCTAGAGGTTCAAGAAGTCAAGACCCCAGATCGGTTTATATGGCAGCTATATCAAAACATAGACCGGTTTGAACAATACTTAATACAGTTGTAGGAAGTGATACCAAAACACTACGTGCAAAATTTCAGTCAAATCGGATGAGAATAGCGCCCTCTAGAGGCTCAAGAAGTCAAGACCCAAGATCGGTTTATATGACAGCTATATCAGTTTATGAACCAATTGAAACCATACTTGGCCAAGTTGTTGGGTATCATAACAAAACACGTCGTGCAAAATTTCATTCCAATTGGATAGGAATGGCGCCCTCTAGAGGCTCAAGAAGTCAAGACCCAAGATCGGTTTATATGGCAGCTATATCAGGTTATGGACCTATTTGAACCATACTTGGCAAAGTTGTTGGGTATCATAACAAAACACGTCGTGCAAAATCTCATTCCAATGGGATAAGAATTGCGCCCTCTAGAGGCTCAAGAAGTCAAGACTCAAGATCGGTTTATATGACAGCTGTATCAGGTTATGGACCGATTTAAACCATACTTGGCACAGTTGTTGGATATCATAACAAAACGCGTCGTGCAAAATTTCATTCCAAAAGGATAAGAATTGCGCCCTCTAGAGGCTCAAGAAGTCAAGACCCAAGATTGGTTTATATGGCAGCTATATCAGGTTATGAACCGATTTAAACCATACTTAGCAAAGATGTTGGGTATCATTACAAAATTCGTCGTGCAAAATTTCATTCCAATCGGATAAGAATTGCGCTCTCTATAGGCTCAAGAAGTCAAGACCCAAGATCGGTTTATATGGCAGCTATATCAAAACATGGACCGATTTAGCCCATTTACAATCCCAACCGACCTACACTAATAAAAAGTATTTGTGCAAAATTTCAAGCAGCTAGCTTTGCTCCTTCGAAAGTTAGCGTGCTTTCGACAGATAGACGGACGGGCGGACAGACAGAAGGACAGACGGACATGGCTAGATCGAAATAAAATGTCACGACGATCAAGATTATATATACTTTATGGGTTCTCAGACGAAAATTTCGAGTAGTTACAAACAGAATGACGAAATCAGTATACCCCCATCCTGCGGTGGAGGGTATAAAAAGTAAAAGCGTGCTAAGTTCGGCCGGGCCGAATCTTGGGAACCCACCACCTTGGATTCTGCTGAACTATGGGAGCTATATCCAGTTAAGGACCGATTTGGACCGTACTTGGCGCAGTTGTTGAGCGTCATAACAGAACACTAGATGCAAAATTTCAGCTAAAACAGATAAAAATTTCGGTTTCTAAGGGCTCAAGAAGTCAAATCGGGAGATCGGTTTATATGAGAGCAATATGATGTTCTTGACCGATTGGAGCCGTACTTGGCACAGTTGGTGGAAGTCATAACCGAACACAATCTACAAAATTTCAGCCAAATCGGACTTCCAGTGACTCAAGAAGTCAAATCGGGAGATCGGTTTATATGAGCGCTATACCAGGTTATAGACCGATTTGGAACGTACTTGGCACAGTTGTGCGAAGTCATAACGGAACACCATATGCAAATTTGCAGCCAAATCGGACAAAAATTGTGACTTGTAAGGGCTCAAGAAGTCAAATCCGGAGATCGGTTTATATGGGAGCTATATCAGGTTATGCAGATCCGATTCGGACCATACCTGGCACAGTTGTTGGAAGTCTTTTAAGGGTGTAAGAAATTAAATCGAGAGATCGGATTTTATGGGAGCTACATTTGAATCTAAACCGATATGGGCCGTTTGTAATCCCCCATGACCTACAACAATATTAAGTATCTATGCAATATTTCAGGCGGCTAGTTTTACGCGTTCGACCGCTTTCGTCATTTCGACAGAGGGACGGATGGACGGACATGGCTTTATGGGGTCTTAGTAGGATATTTCGAAGTATTACACCACCATCCTATGGTATAAAAATTGGAAAAACCCCTCAAGTTCAGAAATGTTCAAAACTCAGATGCCCCAATTGGGCACAAGTTTTTACACCCACCACCGAATGTTTTCGTTTACAGCACATTGAAATATACATTTCCGACCCTACAAAGTATATATACCCTACGGGAAATGTGTAGTCAATTGCCCTAAATATACCGGTCCTAAACTGGAGAATTAGTTACCTGCCACAGGACGTATCCTACAGGGAATGAAAAGTTTCAATATATACCCATTGATAAGTATACCGATCGACTCAGAATCACTTTCTGATTCGATTTAGCTATGTCCGTCGCTCTGTCCGCCTGTCTGTCCGTCTGTCGATGTTAATTTGTGTACAAACTACAGGCCGAAATTTTCATCCGATCGTCTAAAAATTTGGTATGGACATGTTATTCGGCCTAGAGACGAAGATTATTGAAATTGGAAAAAATCGGTTCAGATTTGGATATAGCTCCCATATACATGTTCGTCCGATTTGCAGTAATGAAGCAATAAAATGGTTATTTGTAAACCGATTCTCTCGAAATTTGGCAGAAAGGATTTTCTTAAGACTCTCGATATTAATGGTAAATTTCATAGAAATCGGTTCAGATTTCGATATAGCTCCCATATATAGATTCTTCCGATTTGCAGTAATACAGCAATAAAATGGTCATTTGTTAACCGATTCTCTCGAAATTTGGCAGGAAGGATTTTCTTAAGACTCTCGATAGAACTGGTGAATTTCATAGAAATCGGTTTAGATTTGTATGTATCTCCCATATATATGTTCGTCCGATTTGCAGTAATACAGCAATAAAATGGTCATTTGTTAACCGATTCTCTCAAAATTTGGCAGGAATGATTTTCTTATGACTCTCCTAAGAACTGTTAAATTTCATAGAAATCTGTTCAGATTTGTATATATCTCCCATATATATGTTCGTCCGGTTTGCAGTAATACAGCAATAAAATGTTTATTTGTTAACCGATTCTCTCGAAATTTGGCAGGAAGGATTTTTTTAAGGCTCTCAATATTAATGGTAAATTTCATAGAAATCGGTTCAGATTTGTTTATAGCTCCCATATATATGTTCGTCCGATTTGCAATAATACAGCAATAAAATGGTCGAAATTCGGCAAGAAGGATCTTCTTATGACTCTTGATATTAATAGTGAATTTCATAGAAATCGGTTCAGATTTGTATATAACTCCCATATATATGTTTTTCCGATTTGCAGTAATACAGCAATAAAATTGTCATTTGTTAGCCGATTCTCTCGAAATTTGGCAGGAAGGATTTTCTTATGACTCTCGATATTAATGTTAAATTTCATATAAATCGGTTTAGATTAGGATATAGCTCCCATATATATGTTCGTCCGATTTTCAGTAATACAGCATGCATCCCGAAAAATGCACTGTTTGGTGTTGTTTGTACGCTGGTGGAATCATTGGACCGTATTTTTTCAAAGATGCTGTTGGACGCAACGTTACGGTGAATGAACACATTTCGAACCGAACACTGATTTTGGTAATAAAATTCAATGATTTGCAAGCGTTGCTCGTTAGTAAGTCTATTCATGATGAAATGTCAAAGCATACTGAGCATCTTTCTCTTTGACACCATGTCTGAAATCCCACGTGATCTGTCAAATACTAATGCATGAAAATCCTAACCTCAAAAAAATCACCCTTCATATGTTCGTCCGATTTGCAGTAATACAGCAATAAAATTATCATTTGTTAACAGATTCTCTCGAAATTTTGGGATATGAACCCAGACTTTTTGATCCCCCTCTGTTTCCAAATATTTAATACATAGTATAAGAAAATTTAAAACACCATTTCTCTTACCGCTTTCATATTACGCTTTCATATGCTTCTTCTGTTGGAAATTTTACAAGCATTATCCATTTCATTGCTTTCTTAAGTCTGCGCTCTCAACAATGGCATTTTACCTTTTTGTTCCCCCCAAAAAAATATAGCCCAAAAATCTTTCGTATCATTCTAAATCCTTATAAGACCTAAATAAGAACCTCATCACTTTGGGGAAATATTTTTAAGGTGCTCCAAGCTTTGGACTTGCCTCTTAACTTAGTTCCTACCCAGCGTGTATTGTAAGGTGACAAAAGCGTTTCTTATGAATTCCATTTGAAACTTTTGTATGGTATCCGTTTTGCCTCTTGCCCCTCGCCACCCACATGAAAATACAGCAGGATTATAAGAACATCATTGTTAGCTGCTGAACAGTAAGCAGCCTTGTATTCAAATCATTTCGGCACTTAGTCGGTGGAAAACCACAATGATGAAAACTTAAAGTTGGCTTTTGAGCAGAAATGTCCTTAAAATTGTAGCAGGACCTAAAGAGTGGGAGAGAGAGAGAGAGAGGGAAGGAGAACCGTCACCGAGAATACAACAACGTTGCAAACACTCGAGTCGACATAAATTATATGGATGGACAATATAACAATGTTTGACAATTGTTGATTGTCCTGTAACGCATTATAGGAACTGTTAATGCTAATGATGAGGACAATGATTGTGATGCTAATGCCGAGATGCTGACAAAGATAATGTGACAACAATCGACTGTATAATGGCGAAAGAGAGTAAAGCTTGGTATACAGATGCTAACAACTATTACGACTACTACTTTGCTAAAGTGTTTGGATATCTTAACTTTGTGGTTTTGTAAATTTATACGGGCCTTACGGTTGCAGACATATTCTGCTGACTTCATGAAAAATAAAAACAAATAAGAGTTGGTGGTAATTTGTTCTAATGGCATTGTTAATGAGATGTTAAGGATCTGTCTTCTTTTCAGTGCCAAATGAAAGATGGAATTTTTGATAGGGAATACAAATTAATGCATTTCACTATAAACTGATCAAGCAATGTCGAAACATCTGTCTGCTCGGTCGAAAAATTTTGTCAAAGCGGGAGATAGGCTATATCAGGTTATAGATCGATTTGGACCGTACTTTGAGCAGTTGTTGAAAGTCGTAACAGAATACTTTATGCTAAATTTTAGCCAAATCTGACAAAAATGTTGGCTTCAAGAAGTCAAATCGGAATATCGGTTTATATGGGAGCTATATCAAAATTTGAACCGATATGGCCCATTTGCAATCCCCTACGACCTACGATTTCCACAGACGGACGGGCTTTGCTAGATCGACTTGGGTCGTCAAGTCGATCAATAATATATAAACGGAATGGCTTGGTTAGTATACCCCCCTATATGGTGGGCATAAGACCTCATTTGTCTAAGACTTCATAAAGTTCTTGGTCGTGATGAAACTCAATCTGGCCATGTCCACCCGTCTATCTGTCTGCCTATGAAAAGCACGCTAACTTTCGAAGGAGTCAAGCTAAGCGCTCCAAGTTTTTCACAAATACTTTCTTTTAGAGTAGGTCGGTCGGGATTATAAATGGTCTATATCGATTCATGTTTTGATGTAGCTGCCATATAAACCGATTTTGGATCTTGACTTCCTGAGCCTCTAAAGGAAGCAATTCTTAACCGATTGGGGTACAATTTTGCATAGTGAATTTTTCTATGACATTCAACAGATGTGCTAAGTATGGTACGAATCGGTTCATAATCTGATATAGCTTCCATTTAACTCCATCTCCCGATTGCACTTCTTTAAACTCTAGAGGGCGCAATCCTTATCCAATTTGGATGAAATTTTTCACAAATACTTCTTTTATAATCTCTAACATACGTGCCATGCATGAATTTGAATCGGTCTAAAACCTAATATAGCTCGCATAACACGATCTCCCGATGGCACTTCTAGAGCCCCTAGATTCTCCCGTCTGATGTGGCTGAAATTTCGCACAACGACTTCTCTGTCGCAGCAAAACCTCAAATCGCTCCCATATAAACCGATCTCCCAATTCTACTTCTAAAGCGAAGAGCGCAATTTTTATCCGATTTGGCTGAAATATTGCAACATCCAAAGAACATCCGAATCAAGTATGCCCCGAATCGGTTCATAACCTGATGTAACTGCAATAGCGAGGCAATTCTTTTCCATTGTCCTTTGTTTACCTCTAAAGAGATACATCTTGAGTCTCTGGAGAGCCCTATTCTTATAGGATTTGGATGCATTATTGCAACATCCAAACAAGATTCAATTCAAATATACCCCCATCGGGGGCATCTATAAAAAAGATACCGGACAAAGAACTTGACAAATGCGGTTCAAGTTGAAGGATAATAAGATTCGGCCCGGCCCAACTTAGCAAGCTTTACTTGTTATTTTTTAAGGAAAGGGAGGGAGTATACTAATTTTGTCATTCAGTTTGTACCACCACCGGTGACCACCGTAGCGCAGAGGTTAGCGTGTCCGCCTATGACGCTGAATGCCTGGGTTCGAGTTCTGGCGTGACCATCAGAAAAAATTTTCAGCAGTGGTTTTCCCCTCCTAATGCTGGCAACATTTGTTAGGTACTATGCCATGTAAAACTTCTCTCCAAGAGGAGTCGCACTGTGGCTCGCTGTTCGGACTTGGCTATAAAAAAGAGGCCCCCTATAATTAACCTTAAACTTGAATCGGACTTCACTCAATGATATGTGAGAAGTTTGCCCCAGTTCCTTAGTGGAATGTTCATGGGCTAAAATTTGCATTTGCATTTTGTTTGTAGCACCTCGAAATAGGCGTCTAAGACCCTATAAAGTATATATATTTTTGATCGTCATGACATTTTAAGTCGATCTAGCCATGTCCGTCCGTACGTCTGTCGAAAGCACGTTAACTTCTCGAAGGAGTAAAGCTAGCCGCTTGAAATTTTATACAAATACTTTTTATTAGAGTAGGTCGGTTGGGATTGTAAATGGGCCATATCGGTCCATGTTTTGATATAGCTGCCATATAAACCGATCTTGGGTCTTGACTTCTTTAGCCTCTAGAGGGCGCAATTCTTATCCGATTTGACTAAAATTTTGCATAAGGTGTTCTGTTATGACTTCCAACAACTGTGCTAATCGGTCCATAACCTGGTATAGCTGTCACAAAAACCTATCAGGGGTCTTGACTTCTTGAGCTGCTAGAGGGCGCAATTCCCATGCGATTTGGCTGAAATTTTGCACAACGCGTTTCGATGAGACTTCCATCAACTATGCTAAGTATGGTTCAAATCGGTCCATGTTTTGATATAGCTGCCATATAAACCGATCTTGGGTCTTGACTTCTTGAGCCTCTAGAGGGCGCAATTCCTATGCGATTTGGCTGAAATTTTGCACAACGCGTTTCGATGTGACTTCCAATAACTATGCTAATTATGGTTCAAATCGGTCCATGTTTTGATATAGCTGCCATATAAACCGATCTTGGGTCTTAACATCTTGAGCCTCTAGAGGGCACAATTCCTATGCGATTTGGCTGAAATTTTGCACAACGCCTTTCGATGTGACTTCCAACAACTGCGCTAAGTATGCTTTAAATCGGTCCATAACCTGATATAGCTGCCATATAAACCGATCTTGGGTCTTGACTTCTTGAGCCTCTAGAGGGCGCAATTTTCATCCGATTTGGCAGAAATTTTGTACAACGGTTTCTCTCATGACTTTCAACATACGTGTCTAATATGGTCTGAATCGATCATCGATTGAGCTTGATACAGCTCCTATATAAACCTATCTCCCGATTTTGCTTCTTGAGCCCCTACAAGGCGCAATTCTTATCCGAATGAACAAAAATACTACGCAATGACTTCTACAATGTTCGGCATTCATTTATGGTCCGAAACGGACTATAACATGTTTTTGTTTAAATTGTATCTTGTTGTTTATCGATTTTCCTAAGAAAAAAACATTTTTTTTTGGCAAGCAAATAAAGCGAAGTATTAAGACCAAAAGTATACATTTCGGTTAATAACTCATAATATTTTATTTGTATTATTTTAGCTGTTAAAATGGATTTTTGTGAGTTTCTGTTATTGTTTTGAAGTATGACAAAATAAACAAAAAAAACACAACCAAAAATTCCCACATTTATTTTACTCAAAAAAAAAAAAAAAAAAAACAAACAAACAAAAAAGCTATGAAATATTCTTTTGGCAGGTGACATCATATAGGAATGTTGTACGACCCATAATTACTTTTATAACGAAAACAAATGTTGACTCTGTTTTCGGATGTAACGCCATGACGAAGTGGGTTTTTCTTTCTCTTTGTTCAGAACAGCGTTTTTGTTTTTATTTTGTTTAATTAAGTGCTTGACGACTTTGTTTCGAGTACAACTGGTACTGAGTGAGTTGATGTTAAGATGGCGGCAGACCTTCTTTGAGATTTGATATGTGAGTAATTTCATAAAAACGTCTAATTTTGCCAAGTTAATTGCAATTTAACTGCCTTGTTTCTTTGTTTCTTTGTTTTTTTTTTCTTTTTTGTTTTAATGGCAAGCTGTGGAGTAGATGTTTATGAAAGAACAAATAAGAATGGCAGTTGAAGAAAAAATAGAAAAGGAGCTTAAATAATAACAAGCTGGTAATGGATATTTTGTACGAAAATAAGGTATAGAGGCTCATAAATGAAGGAATATCAAGTGGCAAATACTATCGACATTAAGCTTAGTAGGAAAATTTCATTGAAATTAAATTTTCTTAAAAAATTTGATTCAATTTTAGTTTTTTTGAAAAACGCATCAACATATAATTGGGCTCGAATTTTTAAGCAACAGTTGGAGAGTTATAACAAGTAAAAAGGCATTAAATTCGGCCGGGCCGAACTTTGGATACCCACCAACTCGGGTACCTATGTAAACCCCCTTTCGTCACAGTCCGGTGAAAATTGGATAACTTATGCACCCAAATTCGGGTGTCCGTGGACATTGAGTGGTCTTACGAATATAAGACAATGTTGAATTTTGTATTTCAAATTTCAACAAAATCGGGTAATAAATAAAGCTTTTATGACCCCTAACCGGCATATCGGCAGCTATATCTAAATGCAGCCCAATTTTTACCATATTTGGGTCGAATGGGGGGTGGTCTAAAACTATTCACTGTTTTAAATTTCAGCAAAATCGGATAAAAACTAAAGCTTTTATGGGCTTTAGACCCTTTATCGGCAGATCGGTCTATATGGCAGCTATATCTGAACATACTCCGATCTGAACCATATTTGGGTCCTATGTTAAGAGGTCTAAAACGACTCACTGTTTCAAATGTAAGCAAAATCGGTTAACAAATAAAGCTTTTATGGGCTTCAGACCCTTTATCGGGAGATCGTTCTACATGGAAGCTATATCTACATATAGGCCGATTTAAACCATATTTGGGTCGGATGTCGATAGGCTTAAAATAACCCACAGATTCAAATTTCTGCGAAATTGGGCAATAAATAAAGCTATTATGGGCTTCAGACCCTTCATCGGCAGATCGGTCTATATGGCAGCTATATCTACATATAGTCCGATCTGAACCATATTTGGGTCAGATATTGGTAGGCCTTAAACTAGTAACTGTTTTAAATTTCAGCCAAATCGGTTAAAAAATACAGTTTTTATGAGCTTTAGACCCCTTATTGGGAGATCGGACTATATGGCAGCTATATCTAAATATGGTCTGATCAGAATAATATCAAGGTTCGAAGTTGAGAGGCCTTAAACTAGTGACTGTTTTAAATTTCAGCGAAATCGGTTAAAAAACTAAGCTTTTATTGGCTTTAGACCCTTTATCGGGAGATCGGTCTATATGGCAGCTATATCTAAATAAAGTCCAATCTGAACCATATTTGGGGAGGCCTAAAACTACTTACTGTATCAAATTTCAGCAAAATCGAATCAAAAATAAAGCTTTTATGGACATTCGACCCTTTATCGGAAAATTGGTTTATATAGCAGCTATATCCAAATTGGGTCCGATTTGGCCCGTTTAAGAACTTAACTAACGTGCATCAAAAAGACATATCTGTGTCAAATTTCAGCTCAATATCTCAATTTTTGAAGGCTGTAGAGTGATTACAACAGACACACGTTTTAGCTATGTCCGTCTTCCTGTCCGTCTGTCCGTTTGTCTATCTGTCTACAGGTCGCAATTTTCATCCGATCGTATTCAAATTTGGTACAGGCATGTTTTTCGTCCTAGAGACGAAGTATACTGAAATTGAAAGAAGTAAGAGCGTGCTAAGTTCGGCAAAGCCGAATCTTATATACTCTCCAACATGGTTCGCATTTGTCGAGTTCTATGTGCGGTATCTCTTTTTAGGCAAATAAAGAATATTGAAGAAGAACTGTTGTGCTATTGGAGCTATATCAAGTTATATTCCGATTCGGACCATAAATGAATGCTGAACATTGTAGAAGTCATTGTGTAATATTTCAGTTCATTCGGATAAGAATTGGGCCTTGTAGGGGCTCGAGAAGCTTAATCGGGAGATAGGTTTATATGGAAGCTGCATCAAGCTATTGATCGATTCAGATCACATTAGACACGTATTGAAGGTCATGAGAGAAGCCGTTGTACAAAATTTCAGCCAAATCGGATGAGAATTACGCCCTCTAGAGGCTCAAGAAGTCAAGATCCCAGATCGGTTTATGTGGCAGCTATTTCAGATTATGAACCAATTTGAATCGTGCTTAATACGGTGGGTTGGAAGTGATACCAAGACACTACGTGCAAAATTTCAGTTAAATCGGAATGGCGACCTCCAGAGGCCTAAAAAAGTCAAGACCCAAGATCGGTTTATATGGTAGCTATATTAAAACATGAACCGATGTGAACCATACATAGCGCAGTTGTTGGAAGTGATAAACCAGAAATGCGCCCTCTATAGGCTCAAGAAGTCAAGACCCAAGATTAGTTTCTATAGCAGCTATATCAAACATGGACCGATTTGGCCCATTTACAATCCCAACCGACCTACACTAATAAAAAGTATTTGTGCAAAATTTTAAGCGGCTAGCTTTACTCCTTCGAAAGTTAGCGTGCTTTCGACTGCCAGACGGACGGAGCGACATGGCTAGATCTACTTAAAATGACTTGTAGATCAAGAATATATATACTATATGGGGTCTCAGACGCATATGTCGAGGTGTTACAAACAGAATGACAAAATTAGTATACCCCCATCCTATGGTGGAGGGAGTTAAAAAATCGATTTAGATTTCGATATAGCTCCCATATAAATGTTCGTCCGATTTGCGGTAATAATGCAATCAAATGGTCATTTGTTAACCGATTCTCCCGAAATTTGGCAGAAAGGATTTTCTTATGACTCCCGAAATTACAGGTAAATTTCATAGAAATCGGTTCAGATTTCGATATAGCTCTCATACATATATATCGCCCGATTTTCACTCCTAGAGCCACTGTAAGCGTATTTATTGATCAATATTCCCAAAACTTCGTTCAACGCTTTCCTCGACAACTTTTACAATGTATATAAAGTTTGCTCGAAATCGGTTCAGATTTCGATATAGCTCCCATATATATGTTCGTCCGATTTGCAGTAATAATGCAATCAAATGGTCATTTGTTAACCGATTCTCTTGAAATTTGGTACGAAGGACTTTCTTTTAACTCTCGACATTATTGGTGAATTTCATCGGTTCAGATTGAGATATAGCTCTCATACATATATATTGCCCGATTTTCACTCCTAGAGGCACTGCAAGGGCATTTATTGACCAATCTTCCTAAAACTTTGTTCAACGCTTTCCTCGACAACTTTTACAATGTATGTAAAGTTTGCTCGAAATCGGTTCAGATTTAGATAAAGCTCTCATATATATGTTCGTCCGATTTGCAGTAATAATGCAATATAATGGTCATTTGTTAACCGATTCTCTTGAAATTTGGTAGGAAGGATTTTCTTATGACTCTCGATATTACTGGTGAATGTCGTAGAAATCGGTTCAGATTTAGATATAGCTGCCATATATATATATCGCCCGATCTTCACTCCTAGAGCCACTGCAAGGGCATTTATTAACCAATCATCCCAAAATTTTGTTCCGCGCTTTCCCCGACTACTACCACTATATCTGACAAGGTTGCTCGAAATCGGTTCCGATTTAGATATAGCTCCCATATATATGTTCGTCCGATTTGCAGTAATATTGCAATAAAATGGTCATTTTTTAACCGATTTTCTTGTAATTTGGTAGGAAGGATTTTCTCTTGACTTTCGACATTACTGATGAATGTCATAGAAATCGGTTCAGATTTAGATATAGCTCTCATACATATATATCGCCCGATTTTCACTCCTAGAGCCACTGCAAGGGCATTTATTGACCAATCTTGCCAAAATTTTGCACAACGCTTCCATCGACGACCACAATATCTGAAAAGGTTGCTCGAAATCGGTTCAGATTTAGATATAGCTCCCATATATATGTTTGTCAGATTTTGGATATTTTGCAATAATGTTGTCACTTGTCCACCGTATTTATTACAGTTTGAACATATTTGCTCTAAATTTGATAAGGGTTGTTTAAATACCCATCTGAAAACATCCACCGAGATCCATCAAAATTGGTTCAGAATTGGATATAACTCCCACACTGTACTTATAAGGTAGGGACGACCGTCGGCACCGGCCGACTTTTGCCTTTCCTTACAGATTCTTAATATTTTCTTTAATTATCTACGTTGCTCTGTGCTAACTTCTATTTTGTTTAATTTTCCTGTCAATTCTAACATAACCCCATGGTGTTAAGCCTGCTTTGCATTTTCCAAGAATACGAGTTTCGTTTTGGTGGCTGCCTTCACATTCTTGGTGTTGCCTCTTATGTGCGTGAGTAAGCCAACATCTTAGTTTCGTTTTTCATGACTTAACCAAAACGAATGCCATAAATTAAAACAAGTAAAAGCGTGCTAAGTTCGGCCGGGTCGAATCTAATATACCCTCCACCATGGATCGCATTTGTCAAGAGTTCTTTGGCCTTTATCTCTTTACAGGTAAACAAAGGATAATGGATAAGAAGCCATGCTATTTCAGCTATACCAGGTTATGAACTGAGTGGGGCCATACTTGATTTGGCTGTTGGAGACCAAAGTAGAATTCATTGTGCCAATCGGATAAGAATTGCTTCCTATAGAGATTCAAGAAGTATAGCCGGGAGATCGGTTTGTATGGGAGCTATATCAGGTTGTGAACCGACTAAGATCATACTTGGCAAAGTTGTTGATGGTCTCATGCAAAATTTCAGCTAAGCAGTACAATTGCGCCCTCTAGAGGCTCACGAATTTAAGATCCGAGATCGGATTATATGGACGCTATATCAGCCAATGAGCCGATTTGGTCCATTCTTGGAAAAATAAAACACTTGGTGTAAAATTTTAGCTCAATCGGATAAGAATTTCGCCCTCTAGCGGCTCAAGAAGTGAAGATCAGAGATCAGTTCATATGGGACCTATATCAGGCAATGAGCCAATTTGGTCCATACTTGGCACAGTTGTTAGTGGTCGAACCCAAACGCTTTAAGCTAAATTTCAGCCAAATCGGATAATATTTACGCCCTCTAGCGGCTCATGATGTCAATATCTGAAATAAGTTTATTTTTTAAGTGGGAGCTATATCAGGCAACGAGCCAGTTTGGTCCATACTTGGCACAGTTGTTGATGGTTCAACCAAAACAATTCAAGTTAAATTTTAGCCAAATCGGATGATAATAGCGCCCTCTATAGGTTCAAGAAATCACGAAAACACGAGATCGGTTCATATGGGAGCTACATCAGTTAATGAGCCGATTTGAACCGTACTTGGCCCCAGTATTGAAAGTCATAACAAAACACCTTATGCAAAATTTCAGACAAATCTGATGATAATTGCGCCCTCTAGAGGCTCAAGAAGTCAAGATCCGATATCGGTTTATAAGGGAGCTGTATGAACCGACATGTGTCATACCAATGAACCGATCTGAACTATTCTTGGCAGAGTTGTTGAAAGTCGAAATAAATCAATCGGTACAAAAATTCAGCCAAATCGGATTAGAATTTCGCCCTCTAGAGGCTCAAGAAGTGAAAATACGAGATCGATTCATATGGGAGCTATATCAGGTAATGAGCCGATTTGAACCATACTAGGTCCCGTTATTGGAAGTCGTAACAAAACACTTCATGCTAAATTTCAGATACGAATATCGCCCTTTAGCGGCTCAAGAAATTAGGATCCGAGATCGGTGCAAATGGCAGCTATATCAGGTATTGAGCCGATTTGAACCATACTAGGCCCCGTTATTGGAAGTCATAACAAAACACCTCATGCAAAATTTCAGCCAAATCGGATAAGTGCGCCCTCTAGAGGTTAAAAAACTCAACTATGAATCGATCTGAACTATACTTGGCAGAGTTGTTGGATGTCAAAATATAAAATACTCGGTGCAAAATTTCAGCCAAATCGGATAGTAATTGCGCCCTCTAGCGGCTCAAGAAATGAAGATCCGAGATAGGTTCTTATGGGAGCCATATTAGATAATGCGCCGATTTGAACCATACTTTGCCCAGGTATTGGAAGTCATCACAAAACACCTTATGCTAAATTTCAGCCAAATCGGATGTTAAGTGCGACCTCTAGAGGTTCAAGAAATCAAGATTCGAGATCAGTTTATAAGGGAGATATATGAGCCGATTTGTGGCATACCTATGAACCGATCTGAACTATACTTGGCAGAGTTGTTGTATGTCAAAATATAAAATACTCGGTGCAAAATTTCAGCCAAATCTGATAGTAATTGCGCCCTCTAGCGGCTCAAGAAATGAAGATCCGAGATAGGTTCTTATGGGAGCTATATCAGATAATGAGCCGATTTGAACCACACTTGATCCCGCTTTTGGAAGTCATAGTTCTGCTATGACCTAAGGTAAAATTTCAGCCTAATCGGTCGATAATTGCGCCCTCTAGAGGCTCAAGAAGTCAAGATTCGAGATCGGTTTATAAGGGAGCTATATGAACCGATTTGTACTATACTTATGAACCGATTTGAACAATACTTGGCAGAGTTGTTGGAAGTCTAAATAAAACACTCGGTGAAAATTTTCAGCCAAATCGGATAAGAATTTCGTCCTCTAGAGGCTCAAGAAGTTAGGATCCGAGATCGGTTCAAATGGGAGCTATATCAGGCAATGAACCGATTTGAACCATACTAGGCCCCGTTATTGGAAGTCATAACACAACACCTCATGCAAAATTTCAGCCAAATCGGATAAATGCGCCTTTAGAGGCTCAAGAAGTCAAGATTCGAGATTGGTTTATAAGGGAGCTATATGAACCGATTTGTGCCATTCCTATGAACCGATCTGAACTATACTTGGCAGAGTTGTTGGAAGTCAAAATAAAACACTCAGTGCAAAATTTCAGCCAATTTGGATAAAAATTGCGCCCTTTAGAGGCTCAATAACTCAAGATCCAAGATCGGTTTATATGGCAGCTACACTAAAACATAGACCGATTTGGCCCATTTACAATCCCAACCAACCAGCACTAATAAGAAGTATTTATCAAAAAATTTAAGTTCCTAGCTTTATTCCAGACGGACGGACAGACAGACAGACATGTCTAAATCGACTAAGAATGTAAAAACGATCCAGAATATATATACCTTATGGGGTCTTAGATGCATATTTCGAGGCGTTACAAACGGAACGACGAATTTAGTACACCCCCATCCTATGGTGGAGTGTATAAAAAATATATGTATATTCTGCAAATATTTGTACCCAGAGTGTTTGCTGGTGCAGACAAACCGACGGACACAAATTCCAGCTTCACCGCATTACATATTTGCTCGGGGTTTTTTTTTGTCTGTTGTTGTTTCTTGGTGAAGGTGTGACATACTTTATAAGGCGCATGAGAAATGAATGTAGAAGCCAATACAAAGACAGACGTCAGTGACATATGGTCGGGCGGACAGGCGGGCTCAAAGACGTTCTGAGTGTAATAAATGGGACAAAAAACACGGTTACCACCTTCGCTCCAATGACTTGTAAGAAGCAAGGCGACATATAACAAATAGTAACATCAACGCACAGTACTTTAAGTTATGATAAGGAAAAGGGCTTTGAGTAAGGCGATAATATGATCATTGTATTGGGTTGCCCAAAAAGTAATTGCGGATTTTTAAAAAGAGAGTAAATGCATTTTTAATAAAACTTAGAATGAACTTTAATCAAATATACTTTTTTTACACTTTTTTTCTAATGCAGGTTAAAAGTAACAGCTGATAACTGACAGAAGAAAGAATGCAATTACAGAGTCACAAGCTGTGAAAAAAATTGTCAACGCCGACTTTATGAAAAATCCGCAATTACTTTTTGGGCAACCCTAAAAATAATAAATAAAACAAGCGAAAGCGCAATAAGTTCAACCGGGCTGAGTCTTATATTCCCTCCACTATGAAGCGTATTGCGAAATTCTTTGCATGACTTCGCTTTAAGGGTAGAAACTAAAAAAGGATTACAAAAGGCTCATGAAGCAAAATCGAGGGATCCCTTTCAATGGGAGCTATATCAGATTGTTGGAGGACACCGTATCGCAGAAGCAAGCATGTCCGTCTATGACGCTGATAATCATAATACTTAGATTATACCCACCATCATAGGATGGGGGTACACCAATCTAGTCATTCCTCTGCTAACACCTCGAGAAATTGATCTTAGACCCCATCAGGTATATATATTCTGATCTCGTCATTCTGAGTCGATCTAGCCATGTCCGTCCATCTGTCGAAATCACGATAGCGGTCGAACACATAAAGCTAACCGCTTGAAATTTTGCACAGATACTTTCTATTGATGTAAGTCATTGGGGATTGCAAATGGGCGATAGCGGTTCAGATTTGGATATAACCCCCATATAAACTGATCTCTAAATTTGACTTCTTGAGTCTTTAGAAGCCTTCACTTTCATCCGATTGGCTGAAATTTGGAACAAAGACTTGAGTTATGACTTTCAACATTTATGCCAAGTATGATCCTAAGCGGTCTATAAACATATATAGCCCCCATATAAAGCTATCCCCGGATTTGACTTCTGGAGTCCTTAGAAGCCTCAATTTTCGTCCGATTTGGCTAAAATTTGGCTCAAACCCTTATATTTTGACTTACTACATCAGTGCCAAGTTTAATCCGAATCAGTCAATATGGTGATAGCTAATGGGCCGTGTCGGTTCAGATTTGGATATAGCCCCCATATATACCGATCCCTGGATTTGACTTCTTGAGCCCTTAGAAGCCTCAATTTTAGTCCGATTTGGCTGAAAATTAGAAGAAAGACTTGTTTTATGCTTTCCAACATCCATGCCAAATATGATCCGAATGGGTCTATAAACAGATATAGCCCCCATATAAACCGATCCCCCGATTTGACTTCTTGAGCCCCTAGAAGCCTTAATGTTCATCCGATTTGGCTGAAATTTGAACTAAAGACTTGAATTATGACTCCAACATCCACGCCAAGTATGGTCCAAATGGGTCTATAAACAGATATAGCCCCCATATAAACCGATCTCCCGATTTGAATTCTTGAGCCCCTAGAAGCCTTAATGTTCAACCGATTTGGCTGAAATTTGAACCAAAGACTTGTGTTATGACTTCCAACATCCACGCCAAATATGATCCGAATGGGTCTATAAACAGATATAGCCCCATATAAACCGATCCCCCGATTTGACTTCTTGAGCCCGTAGAAGCCTTAATGTTCTTCCGATTTGGCTGAAATTTGAACCAAAGACTTGAGTTATGACTTCCAACATCCACGCCAAATATGATCCGAATGGGTCTATAAACAGATATAGCCCCCATATAAACCGATCCTCGGATTTGACTTCTTGAGCCCCTAGAAGCCTCAATTTTCATCCAACTTGGTTCAAATTTGGGACATAGACTTGAGTTATAACTTCCAACATCCATTCCAAGTATGATTCGAATCGGTCTATAAACAGATATAGCCCCCATATACACCGATCCCCCGATTTCACTTCTTGAGCCCCTAGAAACCTCAATTTTCATCCAATTTGGTTGAAATTTGGGATATAGCCTCGAGTTATAACTTCCAACATCCGTTCCAAGTATGATCCCAATGGGTCTATAAATAGATATAGCCCCCATATAAACCGATCCCCGGATTTGACTTCTTGAGCCCCTAGAAGCCTCAATTTTCATCCGATTTGGTTGAAAATCGGAAGAAAGACTTGAGTTATGACTTCCAACATCCATGCCAAGTATGGTCCGAATGGGTCTATGAACAGATATAGCCCCCATATAAACCGATCCCCCGATTTGACTTCTTGAGCCCCTAGAAGCCTCAATTTTCATACAATTTGGCAGAAATTTGGAACAAAGATTTGAGTTATAACTTCCAATATCCATTCCAAGTATGATCCCAATGGGTCTATAAATAGATATAGCCCCCATATTAACCGATCCCCCGATTTGACTTCTTGAGCCCTTAGAAGCCTCAATGTTCATCCGATTTGGCTGAAATTTGCATCAAAGACTTGAGTTATGATTTCCAATATCCATATCAAATATGATCCGAATCAGTCTTTAAACAGATATATCCCCCATAGGAACCGAACCCCGGATTTGACTTCTTGAGCCATTAGAAGCCTCAATTTTCATCCGATTTGGCTGAAAATTGGAAGAAAGACTTGTTTTATGCCTTCCAACATCCATGCCAAATATGATACGAATCGGTCTATAAACAGCTATAGCCCTCATATAAACCGATCCCCCGATTTGACTTTTTGAGCCCCTAGAAGCCTCAATTTTCATCTAACTTGGTTGAAATTTGGGACATAGCCTTGATTATAACTTCCAACATCCATTCCAAGTATGATTCGAATCGGTCTATAAACAGATATGGCCCCCATATACACCGATCCCCCGATTTCACTTCTTGAGCCCCTAGAAACCTCAATTTTCATCCAATTTGGTTGAAATTTGGGACATAGCCTTGAGTTATAACTTCCAACATCCATTCCAAGTATGATCCGAATCGGTCTATAAACAGATATGGCCCCCATATAACCCGATCCCCCGATTTGACTTCTTCAGCCCTTAGAAGTCTACATTTTCACCTGATTTAGCTGAAATTTGGCCCAAACCCCTATGACTTATGACTTAAACATCAGTGCCAACTTTTATCCGAGTCGGCCAATATGATGATATAGGCCCCCCTAGGTGCCGATATGACTTCTTGAGACCAAAATAATCCAAACACAAACTCAGTTAATAAGGGCACATTTTTAACGGAATCCATGGTGGTGGGTACCCAAGATTTGGCCCGGCCGAATTTTCCACGCTTTTACTATTGGGTTGCCCAAAAAGTAATTGCGGATTTTTTAAAAGAAAGTAAATGCATTTTTATTATAACTTAGAATGAACTTTAATCAAATATACTTTTTTTACACTTTTTTTCTAAAGCAAGCTAAAAGTAACAGCTGATAACTGACAGAAGAAAGAATGCAATTACAGAGTCACAAGCTGTGAAACAATTTGTCAACGCCGACTATATGAAAAATCCGCAATTACTTTTTGGGCAACCCAATAGTTGTGTAATCGAATCATATGTCTTCATTGGTCTTTTGGACTTTCGGTGGCGGGAGGGCACTCCGGAAATTTAGCCCATATCAACACTAAAATATCTCTTGTTTGCGCTCAGTATTGTGCCTATGGGCTCACACGACCGCTTGGGAGGTTCAGATGGGGCATTCCCTCAGTCAGTTGGCCACAAAAGTGGGTATTACATATGTGTTTAGAATGTGGGCATAAATTAGCAAATTTAATCCCAATTGAGATAGCAGACTTGTAATATACTCCCCAGTACTTTTCGTTTGAGTCCCATGTTGTCTCTATCGCCTTTGAGGTTTTTGGGTGGGGCGCTCCCCCCAGTTACTTGATTACAAAATTGGATAAAACATTCGTGCTTTTGGGTTACCATGTGTACCGATTGAAGCTAGAATATCTCTGGGAGAGAACTGCCAATAGCAATATACCGCTGCAGATCTCTGATCTCTGGTATTAGAAGGTCCGTAGATTGGCTTCAGATAAGTGAACCCCTATCTGAATATCTGCACCCTCTTTTCAACCTTACCTAATCTACATAAATGGCTTAAGACTAAATGATTATACAGAGTTTGGGGTTTATTTTAAAGAACAAGTGGTGGGCATATCGAAAAGGTAACTGGATCACTGTAGTATGTATCAAAAGAGAATCTTGTCAAAGAAGTTCTGTAGTGGCTTAGGTACAATAGCTTAACAACCTTGGCTTTAATAGCTCCCACGACAGCTTTTGCAATTTCTATGGAACGATAAGGCCCGAAGGTCAATGGATCACACATGTTCACAAATTGGCAGCTGCGAATCTAATGATTTCGGAACACTGTGCCATGCAATACCACGGTATCATAGAATTGCAACTATATGACAAACTCACACAACAAAGAAGCCAAGGGTGATGTCTTAGAAACGTTGTTGGCTGAATGTTGAAATGAAATTAAAAGAATTGCCGCCTTATTCTTGGTACCAGGTAAAAGACGTCAAAAGACGAATACAAGCCACAAAGGTTATAAAAAAAAAACTGAACTGTGTTAAAATATTGCTACACTGTTGCAGCAGAGGAGGAACGAATGAACGAACAGCAATAGCAACAGTTGCAAGACAATGTTGTTGCTGTTGCTGTTGCTACCACTGCCACCGTCACCGCCAATTAAGATTTCTGAAGAAGAAATATGCGCAACGGCCACGCTTACTTTGTTCGCATTACTATGCACAAAAACACGTGCCGCTATAAAAACATTCGAAGAGACTTCCCAACTGAGGGTTCTATGCATTACCACAAAAAAACCAGAATCTAAAGTTAATTTAAAATTCATTCAAAGTCGGTGGTGGTGGTGGTTTCAGCGCGGGTTTGGCGGCATAATCATAGTTCTTTTCCATGCCACAGACAAAAGAAAACTTATTTTAGTTTATTCACTAAGTTTTATGACTTCCTCTGGGCTGCATTTCTAAGACGTTTTAATCACGACTTTGGGCGGAAAGATGTACTTTTTTTTTTGGGTGTATTTGTGATAGGTATATGAATGCATTTTTAATGTGTTGCCACAAATGTTGCGCTAGTTAAGATGCATCAGCAATGAAGATGACAATTGAAGATAAAGCTAGGCACAGTGGTAAGTGAAAAGGGTAGGCTATACAGATTTAACTGGGTAGGAGGTGACAAAAGGTATGGGCTCTGAAATACTTTGGTGGCCACCATTAGGGGGTTCAACTGGTCAAAGTATGGACGAAGAGATCGAATAAGGATATCAATCATATTTTGCTCATGTTGGGGGTCCTGTAAGGGATTTAAGTTGGGGTAAAGAAATTTAGCCCACTAGTCCTCGATTCTCATGATCGTGATTTTGATGAAATTTCAAATATTAATTTTAAGAGCATTTCTATTGACGTAGTTATTTGTTTTAACAAAAAAATTAAAAAAAAATTTATTAAAAAAAAAAAAAAAAAACAATTAAAAGCGTCCTAAGTTCGGCTAGGACGAATCTTGGAAATTTATACAAAATAAATTTTGTTGAAGAGCATAATTTTATTGTACATACCAAACATCTGTGAAACCAGCAAAAGTTAAAGCTTCTAGGAATCGAACAAGGATGATGGACGGACCGGTTTACATGAGATTTTGCCCATGAACATTCTCCAAAGGAACAGGGGCAAACTTCTCACATATCAATGAGTGCAGTCCTATTCAAGTTTAAGCTCAATGATGAGGGCCCTCCTTTTTATAGCCGAGTCCGAACGGCGTACCGCAGTATGACACCTCTTTGGAGAGAAGTTTTACATGGCATAGTACCTCACAAATGTTGCCAGCATTAGGAGGGGAAAACCACCGGTGAACTTTTTTCCTGATGGTTTCGCAAGGATTCGAACCCAGGTGTTCAGCGTCATAGACGGACATGCTAACCTTTGCGCTACGGTGGCCTCCGGTAAGCTAGCTAACTCGGACAAAAATTGCTGACTCCAGGGGCTCCAGAAATCAAATCAGGGATTGGTTTATATGGGAGCTATATTGGAACAGTAACTGGAAGTCATAACACAACACCACATGCAAAATTTCAGCCAAATAGGAATAAAAATTGGGGCCTGCAAGGCTCAAGAAGTCAAATCAGAAGATCGGTTAATATAGGAGGTATATAAGGTTATAGACCGATTTAGAACGTACTTAGCACACTTGTTGGAAATCATAAAATATCACTACATGCAATTTTAGCCAAAATGGGCAAAAATTGCGCCTTCCCGGGGCTCAAGAAGTCAAATCGGGAGATCAGCTTATATGGGAGCTATATCAGGTTATAGACCACTTTGGACCGTACTTAGCACAGTTGTTTGAAGTCTTAACAGAAAACTACGTGAAAAATTTCAGCCAAATCGGACAAAAAATGCGCCTCCCAGGGGCTCAAGAAGTCAAATCGGGAGATCGATTTATATGGGAGCTATATCTAAATCTGAACCGATATGGGCCATTTACAATCCCCAACGACCTACATCAGTATTAAGTATCTGTGCAAAATTTCAAGGGCCTAGCTTTACGCTTTCGACCGCTATCGTGATTTCGACAGACGGATGGACGGACGGACATGGCTAGATCGACTCAGAACGTCGAGACGATCAAGAATATATACACCTTATGGGGTCTTAGACGATTATTTCGAGGTGTTACAAACGGAAAGTCTAGATGAGATTACCCCCCATCCTATCCTATAACAATTAAAAGCGTGCTAAGTCCAGCTGGGCCGAATCTTGGGTACTCACCACCATGGATTGCGCTAAAATTTTGTCCTTATTACCTGAATCTGTATTTGAATTATTTTGGTCTCAAGAAGTCATATCGGCACATTGGTACTTAGGGGGGACCTACCTTATATATTAAAATCATGTTTGTTTGTGTGTTCCTTACAGACTCAAAAACGGCTGAACCGATTTTCAGGAAATTTTCACTGATGGTGGTGACCCCGTGGTGAAAATAGGGTACTACATTTTTTGATACCTAAAGGGGGGGCGGACCCTCCCCCTTACCATAATGTTCAGAAACGCCAGATCGCGGTGATGGGTGGTGCGATTTAAGCGAAATTTTGTAAGCTCTCTCATAATAATTTAAAAATAAAAATTTGGAATTCAAATTTTGGATGGGGTACCTACGGGGACCGCCCCACCCTAAAAACTACCAAATATATATTTAGACCAATCACGAAAATATGGGACTCAAATGGAAGATATTTGGAATAAGAAAAAGTATCTGATATCCAATTGTCGGACCAAGTGTAAGGGGAACCACCCCAATCCCCAAAACACCACTAAATCGGACATTTCTACCGAGCCGGGCAATATGGGACTCAAATGAAAGGTATTGGCAAGTAGAATACGAATCTGATATCTAAATGTGGGACCAAGTTTTTGGGGATCTACCCCTTCCCCCCCCCCCCAAAAAAAACCAAATAGGACTTATTTACTTAACATGGCAGTATGGGGCTTAAATGAAAAGTGTTTAAGTGTAGAATAGATGTGGGACCAAGTGTTTGGGGGGCCGCCCCTCCCCAAAACACTCCCCAAAGAGGAAAATTTTACGACGATAGCAATATGGGTCTCAAATGAAAGGTCTTTGGGAGCAAAGCACGAATCTGATGTCAACATTCGGGAAAAGTGTCTATGGGGCCACCCCACCCCCATAACACCACCCAAATAGGACCCCCATAACACCACACCAAATAGGACGTAATTGCTGATCATTGCAATATGGGGCTCAAATAAGAGGTATTTTATAGTATAACACTAATCTGAGATACGTATTCAGGGCCAAGTCATTGCGTGGCCGCCCCATCCCCCTCAACACCCCCAAACCGCACATGTTTGCCGACTATGGAAATATTGGGCTCATATGAAAGGTATTTGGGAGTAGACCATGTATGTGGTTTCAACACTCGGGACCAACTGCCTAAGCGACGTCCCACACCCATAACAACCCCCAAATAGTACGCATTTGATCACCATAGTTTTTATATCCCAAACCGGACATATTTGCTGACTTTGTATTTGATATTTGAGATAAGAAGACGAATTTGATATCCAATTTTGAGGCCAATGGCAATATGGGGTTCAAATAAATGATATTTGAAAGTAGAGCACGATGCTGATTTATTTTCAGGGCGGAATATAAATTCTTTAACTCCATGGTGATGGGTACAAATAATTTTTTTTTTCTAGGTTAGGGTGCAGATATTCATCCGCCCTATGCCACTATGGATATACACTTGAGCCAGCAATCGGATTGTTGTACGCTCTAATTAAAAAAAGTAACCTCAAAAAAGAAAATCTAAGTAAGGAATTCCGTGCTACTTGCAAAGTCTTTAATTGTTTTCCATGCCACTCCCACGTTGGTTCAACGTCTCATCATCTTCCCCACATGCTCTACACATGCTATCACTTGCCGCACTGTTAGCCCATAAGTGAGCTCGTAGTCCTATGTGTCCCGTCATGATACCAATAGCTATACTGACCACCCACTTACTTTCTTTCAGTAATAGCTTCGTCTTCTCACAATCTGGATCCCGCCATAGGATTTTCGCCGTCCTACTGACCGTTTAGCTGTTCCTCAGTGTTGCATGCGCATTCATCGACCCGAAAGGCTTCGGGTTAACCAAGTTTATTGACGGTAGATCTCTGGCCTTCACCGCCAAATCATCTGCCCTTTCATTCCCCTTTACTCCGTTATGGCCCGGCACCCAAACGATGCGGATTTTGCCATCCTCAGAGAAGGCGTTAATCTCCTTCTAACACTCCAAGACTATTCGTGACCTTACCGTCCCGGTTGTTATTGCCCTTATGGCAATTTTACTGTCCGTAAAGATGTTCACACACGACGTCCTCACGTTAGCACCACACCACTTCACGCATTCTGTGATCACCTGGATCTCTGCCTGCAGGACCGTATTATGGTCAGGCAGTCTAAAACAGATCTCAGTCCCTGGATTCTCAATGTTAACCACCAGGCCCACTCTGTCCTCCAGCTTTGATCAATCCGTGTAGCATGATCTTCCCAATGGAAATACTAGGGTTCCATCACTGCAAGACTGTGACGCTGGCAGCAGTGCATCGCACTCGACCTCAAGGTTCATCTCAGGTATCTGATCGGAAATCTCTTCCATTCCTTCCAGGTTTCCTTTCGTAGCCTCTATTATGCAGCGATGGTATGAGCTGCTCCACATCACATAGATCGGTCTCCCGATAAAGGGTCTGAAGGCCATAAAACCTTTATATAGTACACGATTTCGCTGAAATTTAGAACAGTGGGTTATTTTAAGCCTCCCGACATCAGACCTAAGTATGATTCAGATAGGACTATATTTAAATATAGCTGTCATATAGACCGATCTCCCGATAAAGGGCCTGGAGACCATAAAAGCATTATTTTTTATCCGATTTCGCTGAAATTTGGAATAGTGCGCTGTTTTAAACCTCCTAATATCTGACCCAAATATGGTTCAGAAAGGACTATATTTAGATATAGCTGCCATATAGACCGATCTCCCGATGAAGGGTCTGAAGGCCATAATAGCTTTATTTTTTATCCGATTTCGCTGAAAATTGGAATAGTGCGGTGTTTTAAACCTCCCAACATCTGACCTAAATATGGTTCAGATAGGACTATTTTTGGATATAGCTACCATATAGACCGGTCTCCCGATAAAGGGTCTGAAGACCATAAAAGCTTTATTTTTTACCCGATTTCGCTGAAATATAGAACAGTGGATTATTTTAAGCCTCCCAACATCCGACCTAAATATGGTTAAGATAGGACTATTTTTGGATATAGCTACCATATAGACCGATCTCCCGATTAAGGGTCTGAAGACCATAAAAGCTTTATTTTTTACCCGATTTCGCTGAAATTTGAAATAGTGCGCAGTTTTAAACTTCCTAACATCCGACCCAAATATGGTACAGATCAGACTATATTTAGATATAGCTGTCATGTACATTGATCTGCCGATAAAGGGTCTGAAGCCCATAAAAGCTATATTTTTTAACCGATTTCGCTGAAATTTGAAATAGTGCGCTGTTTTAAACCTCCCAACATCTGACCTAAATATGGTTCAGATAGGTCTATTTTCGGATATAGCTACCATATAGACCGATCTCCCGATAAAGGGTCTGAAGACCATAAAAGCTTTATTTTTTATCCGATTTCGCTGAAATTTGCAACAGTGGAATATTTTAAGCCTCCTGACACCCCACCTTAATATGGTTCAGATCGGACTATATTTAGATATAGCTGCCATATAGACCGATCTGCCGATAAAGGGTCTGAAGACCATAAAAGCTTTATTTTTTAACCGATTTCGCTGAAATTTGAAACAGTGAGTAAGTTAAGACCTCCCAACATCCTACCTGAATATGTTTCTGATCGGACAATATTTAGATAGAGCTGCCATATATACCGATCTGCCGATAAGGGGACTGAAGCCCATAATAGCTTTATTTATTACCCGATTTCGCTAAAATTTGAAACAGTGAGTTTTTCTGATCCTCAAGATATCCGACCTTAATACGGTTCAGATCGGTTTACAATTGGATATATCTGCCAAAAAGACCAATATTTTGTTCTACAAAATTGAATAGTGGCATATATATTAGACCAGTTAATATCCGTGCCGGATTTGGGTGCTTAAGTTATCCAATTTTCACCGGATTGTGACGACTTGGGGTTTACATATATACTCGAGGTGGTAGGTATCCAAAGTTCAGGCCGGCCGAACTTAATGCCCTTTTACTTGCTTTTTTTTCTGATGTTCTCTACAGGATTCAAACTCATACGTACATGGTAACCTCTGTGGACATGTTAACCTCTGCTCTACGGTGGCCTCCACTGTTCTCCTCTAAGCTGCTCACCATAAGTCCAGCCAATACGTTCGTCGCCAACTCAAGATCCCTTGTACCATCAATCACACTGCTGATGGTTCGAAGCTTTGCATCGACACGCTCAGCATAGCGGTCCCAGTTAGTTCTCCTAAGATTTCTGAATGGTGAAATCTTTTCTGTGGACAACAGAGTGAAGTAAATATATCTACGGAGGCCACCGTGGCGCAGAGGTTAGCTTGTCCGCCTATGACGCCAAACGCCTGAGTTCAAATCCCGGCTTGAACTTCAACAAAATTTTCAGCGGTGGTTATCCCCCTACTAATGCTGGCTACATTTGTAAGGTATACTGCCGTGGTAAAACTTCTCTACCAAGTGGTGTGAGGGGATTTGAGAGCTGTGCAGGATATAGGAATATGAACCCAAGTGAACTGGCTGTCAAGCAGGCGTGCTAACCAAAAACATTGGTGTAATCTTGTGGCACACATAGAAACTACCCACTATTACTTCGATTTATCCATAGCTTTGATCTCATGGCACACATACTAGTACAATGACAAGCCCCTATATGTGTTAAGAGTCTTATATTATCCACTTTACCTCTATCTATCTATCCATTCAAGTTAAGATAATAGCACAACTACCTATTGCATTCTTTAACAATACCCTCAGGATGAGTAGTTAAATATGCTAATCCATTTATTTGGCTTCTTTGCCTTTTTTCATCACACACCATAACACCATCCCACTGTGTACTTTACTTGCAGCCACGAAGCCCCAGCTCTAGCTGAGCTACTGGCAAACAAAAGATGAATGACACAAAAACAAATAACGACTGTAAACAACATAAAAATACAAATTATGACACAACTTCTACTATTTACACTGCATCACTCCAACGCCATGTTCTGCATCATTGTTCTCTCCACAAGTAAGCCATTTGCCGGTGGCATCTTCCAGACTTGAAAATTAATAGGCAAAAGTAACTTTGGAAGAAAAGTTACTTACAATGCGGACGCAGTCTGTTTGTTGCAGCCACCATAGAAGATGATGATGATGATGATGACAACAAGAGGTGTTAGATGGTGTGGGAGAAGATACTAAAGACCATTACCATATAATTATCGCCTTCAAAGGCATAGTTACATTCTAGAGGTATAGTTGCCACATTATACAAAAAATTAAACAAAATTTGGAATATTAGATTAGATTAAATTCTATTTCTATAAAAACAAATTTTCTTAGTTTTACTTTTTTAGAAAGTTTTGTTAAAATTTCATTACTATAGAAAATTTTTTCAAATTTAATTTCTATAGAAAGTTTTTTAAAATTTTGTCAAATTTTTTTTCTGTAGAAAATTTTCTCAATTTTTTTTTCTGTAGAAAATTTTCTCAATATTTTTTCTGTAGAAAATTTTCTCAAATGTTTTTTTCTATAGAAAGCTTTATGAAATTTTTGTTTGTATAGAAAATTTTTTAAAAATTTTATTTCTATAGAAAATTTTTCCAAATTTTATTTCTACAGAAAATGTTGTCAAAATTCTATTTCTTTCATTTTTTTGTTGGATTCATCCAGCTTACACCAATGGTCTTTATTTCTTTTTTGCTTCTATTTCAAATAGAAAAGCGAAACAACAGTAACCCTTAAAAAGAGTCTAAGCTATGTGGTGTGATCGCAATTTCGTCCTTTGCCAGAGGGCTCATCAGATTGCTATGTCACCAAAAGATTGCATACCTCCACCTACTCACTAATTATTGAGCAGTGTAATAGTAGAAGCATGCCCTTCGAATGAAACGTTGGACATGATTGACTAACAAAGTCAATCCCTTTTTATGGGCAGTGGGTCAGGTTGGGTTGAAAAGAGGGTGCAGATATTAATCCGTCCCATGCCAGGCATACACCTAAGCCAATAATCGGCTTTTTGTGCGCTCTAAAAACTATAAAGTAACCTCGAAAAGAAAATTCTAAATTAGGAAAGCCGTGCTACTTATAAAATCGTCAATTTTTTTCCCTACCACTTCCCTAAGTTGGTTCATGTCTGGTATCGTGTCCCCACCTAAGTACCGATGTATGTTAGCCGTAAAAGCCGGGCAATAACATAAGACATGCTCCAACGTCTCATCATCTTCTCCGCATGCCCTACACATGCTGTCACTTGCCGCACCGATTTTGCATAAGTGAGCTCGCAGTAAGAAAAAAATCAAAAACAAACAGCCAAATCTCTTCAAAAAGACAATTAACATCAACAACAACACATAAAGCCAAAACATGTTATTCAGATAATGATTGAAAGTCATAGAATAACTTTTCATATCAGCATATTGCAGCTACATCTTTGTCGATGTGCTGTTCGTGCAATCATTCGTTTTTCGCTTCCTTTGTTTGGTACCCAAAATAAGTTAATTTTGTTGTTGGATTCATCCAGCTTAGACCAATAATCTTTTTTTTTTTTTTGTTTCTATTTCAAATAGAAAAGCAAAACAAAAAAAACCCTTCAAAGAGTCTCAGCTATGCGGTGGTTTGTTAAATGTATGGGCGGCCGGCTGCAATCATCGTGATTTCGCCCTTTGCCAGAGGGCTCATCAGATTCATGTAATCTTTTGGTGTCGTTGCAATCTGATGAGCCCCCTGTCAAAGGGCGAAACCGCGATCATTGCAGCTGAGACTCTTTGAAGGGTTTTTGTTGTTTGCTTTTGTATTTTAAATAGAAGCAATCAAATAAAATAAAGACCATTGATCTAAACTGGATGAATCCAACAACTAAATAAAATAATTTTGTGACAAAACTCAAAACGAAATTTTATTTCTAACGAAAGTTTGGTCAAAACTAGCCGCACCGGGCCCGCTTCGCTGTGACTTCTGTAGCTCTCTATTATCTTTCTAGGGTGGGGACACTTCGACCTGAATGTGTGTGTCGTGCTGCTGTAGCCCGCGTCCGCCTATGACGCTGAACGCCTGCGTTCGAATCCTGGCGAGAACATCGAAAAAAATTTAAAGCGGTGGTTATCCCCTCTTAATGCTGGCGAAATTTGCAAGATACCATGCCATACATCCACATGTAAAAAATTCTCGATAAAGAGGTGTCGCACTGCGGCACGCCGTTCGGACTCGACTATAAAAAGGAGGCCCCTTATCATTGAGTTTAAACATGCATCGGAAAGCGCTCATGGATGCGTGAGATGTTTGCACCTGCTCGGTTCTTGGCCAAATTTTTACTCTACTCCCGAAAGCATTTCTTTTGAGTCCCATATTACCGTATTGGTAAATATTTCCAGTTTAGGGGGTATTTCGGGGATGGGGTGGCCACCCAGACAATTTTCGTGCTTCACTCCCCAATCCCTCTAATCAACCCCATATTGCCATGTTCGGAAAATGAAAATCAGTTTAGGAAATGCTTAGGGCGTACTCCCAGACACCTAGACTTGAACGCCAATTTTAATTTCATATTCGTAATCTACTCCCAAATAACTTTCATTTGAGTCCCACATAGCCATGGTCGTCTAATATGCTCATTTGGGGATCTTTGGGGGTGGGGCGACCTCGCATTACTTCCACCTAATTTTGTATGCCATATTTGTAATCTACTGCCGAATACTTTTCATTTGAGTCCCATGTTGATATGAATGTCGAATATATCTGTTTAGAGGAGATTGGGTGTTGGGGCGTCCCGTTGGGTACTTGGACCCAATTTGCAATACGATATTCGTTTTCTAGTCTCCAATATCTTTCATTTGATATCCATATTGTAAATATCGGTCCGCTTTTGGTTTTGGGTGGCGTTTTTAGGGGTAAGAGGGAGGGTCCGCCCCCATCCGATATCAAAAAATTGTATAGCCTATGTTTACTTCCGGACAAAACTACACAATCTTTGAAAATTTTAAGAAAATCGGTTCAGCCTTTTTTTGTTTTTACGGAACAAAGAAATACGCCGAGCCCCATATAGTCATGATTGGCTCATATGCCCATTTGGGGCGTATTTTGGGGGGGTTGGATGACCCCTATACTTCGATCTGATTTTGTATGCCAGATTCGTAATCTACTCCCGAATACCTTTCACATGAGCCCCATATTGATATGAACGTTCAATTTGTCTGCTTGGAGGAGTTTTGGGGTTTGGGGCGACTTCCTGGGTAATTGGACCCAATTTATAATTCCTATTCGCATTCTACTCTTCATTACCTTTCATTTGATACCCATTCTGTTTCAATCGTTACACTTTTCATTTTGGGTGGTGTTTTTGGAAGAAGGGTCTATACAGAACAAACACAAATTGATTTTTTTTTTATATAAGATTGGTTATTTTTGTAGAAAACTAGCTGAACCCGGCCCGCTCCGTTGCGCCTTTATTAACACCACTCGAAAAATACCATATGTATCTCCCCAGAAAAATTTGTTTATTTAGATTGGCAAATATTCCCATTTGGTGAGCGGTCATAGTGTCATGATCGTCAAAAATGCCCGTTTAAGTGGCTTGCGGTGCGGCCCCCTAGGTACCTGGACCAAATTTTTAATACCAAATTCGTACTCTACTTTCGAATTCCTTTCATTTGAGTCCCATATTGTCCCGATTGGTCCACTTTTATTTTTGGGCGGTGCTTTGGGGTAAGGGGAAGGGTCCGCCCCCCTTCCTAAATCAGCAAATTATATAGCCTACAGCTTGTTCCACACTATATTTGTAATCTACTCCCTAATACCTTTCATTTGAGATCCATATTGTCATAATCGTCCATATGACTAGTTGAGGCTATTTTGGGAGAGGGCGGTCCCCTTAGTACCTGGAGCCAATGTTTATTATCAAATCAGTACTCTACTTCCGAATACTTTTAATTTGGGTCCCATATTGTCCCCATCGGTCCACTTTTATTTTTTGGTGGGTGTCTGGGGTAGGGGGAGGGTCCGGCACCCCCCACCCCCCACCCTTCCCAAATCAGCACATTATATAACTACTACTCCCTAATACCTTTCATTTTATTTCCATATTTTCACAATCTTCCAAAATGCCTAGTTGAGGGGATTTTGGGTCAGGGCGGCCCCCTAGGTACCTGGACCCAATGTTTATTATCAAATTAGTACTATACTCCTGAGTACCTTTCATTTGGGTCCCATATTGTCCCCATCGGTCCCCTTTTATTTTTGCCCGCCCTCTAGATATCAATAAAATCTATAGCCTATTGCTTCTCCGAGTACATTATCGAAATCTACTCTCGATCACCTTATATTTGGGTCCCATATTGTCCTCATCGGTTGACTTTTATTTTTGCTTTTGGGTTATTAACAAATTCTATAGCCTATTGCCATATTCTAAAATTACTATCTGATACCTTTCATTCGAGTCCCACACTGTCACTATCGTCCAATATGCCTATTTGAGGAGTTTTAGGTTAGGGGCGGCCCCCTAGGTACCTGGGCCCAATTTTTAATATCAAGCTAGTACTCTACTCTCGAATATCTTTCATTTGAGTACCATATTGTCCTGATCGGTCCACTTCAACTTTTGACTTGTGCTTTTTTGATTAGGGGGAGGGTCCGCCCGCCTTCCATTATCAGGAAATTATATGGCCTAACATTCCTTTCAGACCATATTCGCAGCAATCTACTCCCCAATACTTTTTATTTGGCCCACATTTTTCTGATCGGTCCACTTTTATTTTTGGCTGGTGCTTTTGGGGTATGGGGTAGGGTTCGCCCCCTTACGATTTCAACAAATTCTATAGCCAATGGTTAAGAGATGGGCGATGGGTAAATACCGAAATGGTACTTACCCGATAATTTTATACCCAAAAGATGAGTGTTTATAATTTTGCAGATATCTTGGGTATAAAAATATTTTCCAAGCAATTTTGGATGATTTCGTATTCTTTGTATATAAACCTGATCCTGCTTTCTCATAAAATCAGATTTTAGTTATATATAGCCGTTATATAGACCTATCTTCAGACTTAAAGTCTTGAGGCAATAAATTGGTTATTTTTCATCCGATTTCGATAAAATTTGGCACAGTGAGTTAGCTAGTAGACCCTACACATTTCTGTGAAGTGTGGTTCAGATCGAACTATATTTGGATAAAGTGGCCCTTAGACCTACCGCCCGATCTTCCGCAATATGGTACTGAGGCCATAAAATATCCATTTTTGACCCGAATTCGATGAAATTTGGCACAGTGTGTTCTGGTAGACCCCTACCCATTCTTGTCAAATGTGGACCAGATCGGACCATATTTGGATATAGCTGTCATATAGACCGATCTCCCGATATGGAGTATTGATCTCATAAAAGGAGAATTTTTCATCCGAATTCGATGAAATTTGGCACAGTGTGTTCTGGTAGACCCCTACCCATTCTTGTCAAATGTGGACCAGATCGGACCATATTTGGATATAGCTGCCATATAGACCGATCGCCCGATATGAAGTATTGATCTCATAAACGGAGAATTTTTCATCCGATTTTGATGAAATTTGGCACAGCGAGTTCTGTTACCCCTCTAAACCTTTTTGTTGAATACCGTCCAGATCGGACCATATTTGGATATAGCTGCCATATAGACCGATCACCCGATATGGAGTATTGATCTCATAAAAGGATCATTTTTCATCCGATTTTGATGAAATTTGAAACAGTGAGTTTTGGGCTCTTTTATTTTGATTTTGCAAATATTTTTGTGATTTTTCGAACATATTCCAGCTCATATTCAGTGCCTTCTATTCAATGAATAACATAGCAAAGAACTTATAAAAGTTAGGAAAGTGTATGCTGTTGGCAAAATACTTTGACAGGCATGGTGGGTCGCGATTTCCGATGCGCCATGTATCTTCAACAAGAGATTTGTCAAATTGTTTAAGGTGCTCTACATACCCAACGACTATGGAGTACGGTGTAGAGCTAGCTTTTGTTTTGAAATAGGGCTCAATAAGTTCGCCAACTCTCCTTGGCGCAGCAAGAGAGAAGAAAGCCTTCCTTTTTTTCCAAATTGTTCATATATGGAAAATTTTCTAAAAATTTTATTTCTATAACAAAAATTTTCAAAAATTTTTTTCTTGCGAAATTTTTCGATTCCAGCAGCGGCAACTCTATACCCACCACCAACTAGCAACTTTTCATCTAACTCAACAAACATACTTGCCGAGTTCAATAAACTCAAAGATAGGACTGTAGCGCTCTACCCCTGCTTGTTTGCATATGAATGAAACAAATTTTAGAAGAATCCAAAATAAAAAGAAATAAACAAAAATTATAAACAAATAGATGTCGTTGAAAAGAAAGGAAATCTTTTGTCTAACAGAGAGTTCGCTTCCTTCATATACTCCTCCCCCAAAGATATGCAGAAAATGCTTTCAGGCGAGTCCAAAAAAATAAACCGCGACAAAACCCAGCATTAATGGAACAAACAATGCAGACGTTTTACTGCAGATTGAAGGAACCCAAAAAAAAAAAACCAAGACACACTATTTGAAGGATCAACAAGACTAGTCGGAATAATAATCAAACCAACCGATGGCGGGAGACATTAACTCGTTTTGAGTGACAGCTCGTCTTGTATTATTTGATGGCCACATTAGTTGCCCAAGTCGTGAGGTTCTTTATGGTAGACGCAGGTTTGTTGTTCCTCTTCTCTTCTCAATTGAAGAACAATTGCCACAGATTGTGGCACAAAAAATATTGCTGACAATTCATTGCATTTTACTTGGGTGGGTGGTTTCTTGCTGACAAGCAGGTTTCCCCATAAATTATTAATTATGTCAGTTAGGCTTTGCTTCATTGTCTGGCGCATAAAATAAAATAAATTTGCACTACAACCATGGCATACGAAATTAGATTGCAAAAAAAAAACAACAAATCACCAGACAACTAAATTTGCATTTTGAATATATTTAAGGGGTTGTAGTGCTTTACATAAAAACAAATATTCAACATAATAAAATTTTAAAAAAATTGGAAAAACTATTGGTATCTAAAATTTTGACAAAATTACCATAGAAAACACCACCTTATGTCATAATCCGGTGAAAAATGTATAATTTAGGCCCCCAAAGCAGTTTTATCGAAATATGGTCCGATTTAGACCAAATTCGACACGGATATAGAGAGGTCTAATAAGTACAAGTCATTGTTCAAATACAGACCGACACGGATGTCGAAAAGCCTAACATAAGTCACTGTTTCAAATTTCAGCGAAATCGGATTATAAATCGAGAGATCGGTCTATATGGCAGCTATATCCAAATCTGAACCGATCTGGGCCAAATTGAAAAGGGATATCGAAGAGCCTAACACAACTCACTGTCCCAAATTTTAGCGAAATCGAACAAAAAATACGCCTTTTATGGACCCAAAACCTTTAATCGAGAGATCGGTATATATGGCAGCTATATTCAAATCTGGACCGATCTGTGGCATATTCCAGGAAGATGTCGAGGGGCCTAAACTAACTCACTGTCTCGAATTTCGGCGACATCGGACAATAAATGCGCCTTTGATGGGCCCAACACCTCAAATTGAGAGATCGGTCTATATGGCAGCTATATCCAAATCTAGACCGATCTGGGCCAAATTGAAGAGGGATATCGAAGGGCCTAACACAACTCACTGTCCCAAATTTTGGCGAAATCGGACAATAAATGCGCCTTTTATGGACCCAAAGCCTTAAATCGAGAGAATTTCGGCGAAATCGGACAATAAATGCGCCTTTTATGGGCCCAATACCTCAAATTGAGAGATCGGTATATATGGCAGCTATATTCAAATCTGGACCGATCTGGGCCAAATTGGCCTAACACAACTCACTGTCCCAAATTTCAGCAAAATCGAATGATAAATGTGGCTTTTGTGAGCCTAAGACCCAAAATGGGTGGATCGGTCTATATGGGTTTGTGTTGGTTGGTTTGTTCCGCATAGACTCAAAAACGATAGAACCAGAGATAGCAGAAATTTTCACAGATATTGTAGGTTGGTCTCGAAGGAAACGGAAGTTACATAAATTTTTGATATCGGAATTATAGGGCGGAATCAGATCGCAGATCACTCCCCAAAAACACCCCAAATTGGCATATAAACCAATCATGGACTCGGTTTGTTTGTTTGTTCCATAGGATCAAAAACGGCATAGCCGATTTTCTTAGAATTTTCACAGATTGAGTAGATTTGTTTGAAAGGAAACATAGGCTTTATAATTTTTTGATATCAAAAGGGGGGCGGACGCTCCCCTTTATGCCATACACACCACCCAAAGCCAAAAGTGAACCGATAGACACAATATGGGTATCAAATGAAAGGTATTGGAGATAAGAAAATTAATATCATATTAAAATTTGGGTCCAAGTACCCAGCACGCCGCCCCAACCCCAAAACTCCTCTAAATAGTTATATTCAACGTCATGTCAGTAAGGGACTCAAATGAAAGGTTTTGGGTCTAAGTATCCTTCGAGCCGCCGCATCCTCAAAACCCTCTAAACAGACATATTGGACGTTCATGTCAATATGGGGCTCAAATGAAAGGTATTCGGGAGTAAATTACGAATCTGGCATACAAAATCAGATTGCTGAATAGGGGGTCACCTCGTCCACCAAAAACGCCCCAAATGGGCATGTGAACCAATCATGACTATATGGGACTCGGTTCGTTTGTTCCGTAGAATCAAAAACGATTTTCTTAGAACTTTCACAGATTGTATAGATTTGTCTGAAAGGAAACATAGGCTTTATAATTTTTTGATATCGGAAGGGGGGGGGGGGGGGGGGGGGACGCTCCCCCTTATGCGATAAACACTACACAAAACCAAAAGTGGACCGCTAGGCACAATATGGGTATCAAATGAAAGGTATTGGAGATAAGAAAATGAATAACATATTAAAAATTGGGTCCAAGTACCCAGCAGGCCGCCCTAACCCCAAAACTCCTCTAAACAGATATATTCGACGTTCATGTCAATATGGACATCAAATGGAAGGTTTTGGGTCTAAGTATCCTTCGAGCCGCCCCATCCTCGAAACCCCTCTAAACAGACATATTGGATGTTCATGCCAATATGGGGCTCAAATGAAAGGTATTCGGGAGTAGATTACGAATCTGGCATACAAAGTCAGATCGCAGTATAGGGGGTCAGCTCGTCCACCAAAAACGACCCAAATGGGCATGTGAACCAATCATGACAATATGGGACTCGGTTTGTTTGTTTGTTCCGTAGAATCAAAAACGGCATAGCCGATTTTCTTAGAATTTTCACAGATTGTGTACATTTGTCTGGAAGAAAACATAGGCTTTACAATGTTTTGATATCGGAAGGGGGGGCGGACGCTCCCCCTTATGCCATAAACACCACCCAAAACCAAAGTAGACCGGTAGACACAATATGGGTATCAAATGAAAGGTATTGGAGAGAAGAAAATGAATATCGTTTTAAAATTTGGGTCCATGTACCCAGCGGCCCGCCCCAACCCCAAAACTCCTCTAAACAGTTATATTCGACGTTCATGTCAATATGGGACTCAAATGAAAAGTATTCGGCAGTAGATTACAAATATGGCATAAAAAATTAGTTCCAAATAATGGGAGTTCGCCTAACCCCCAAATACCCTCAAATAGGCATATTAGACGATCATTGCTACATGGAACTCAAATGAAAAGTAATTGGGAATAGATTATGAATATGACATTAAAATATGTCTGTCCGTATGTGAGTCCATGTATTCTTGTAATCAAGGTACGCGTCGGATTTGTTGTCCAATCGTTACGAAATTTTGCACATGTCACTTTTATGGGTCAAGGATGATTTTGGTAGAAATCGGTACAGATTTGGATATAGCTCCCATATATATGTATTGCCCGATTTGCATTTAAATGGCTGCAGTAACTACAATTTTCAACCGATTTGCACGAAATTTGGCACGGACTGTTTTTTACTGATCTTAAAATATCTGAAAGATTTCATCAAAATCGGTGGAGTTTTGTATATAGCTCCAATATATATGTATTGCCCGATTTGCACTTAAATGGCCGCAGTAACTTTAGTTTTCAACCGATCTGCACGAAATTCGGCACGGATTGCTCTGTTACTGATCTTAAAATATCTGCGTGATATTATCAAAATCTGTACAGATTTGGATATAGCTCCCATATATATGTACCGCCCGATTTGCACTTAAATGGCCGCAGTAATTTTAGTTTTCAACCGATCTGCACGAAATTCGGCACGGATTGCTTTGTTACTGATCCTAACATATCTGCAAGATTTCATCACAATCGGTTCAGATTTAGATATAGCTCCCATATATATGTATAGCCCTATTTGCACTTAAATGGCCGCAGTAACTACAATTTCCAACCGATTTGCACGAAACTAACATATGTGCGGGATTTTATCAAAATCGGTTCTGATTTGGATATAGCTCCCATATATATGTATCGCCCGATTTTCACTTAAATGGCTGTAGTAACTTTAGTTTTCAACCGATCTGCACGAAATTTGGCGCGGATTGTTTTGTTACTGATCTTAACATTTCTGCAAGATTTCATCAAAATCGGTTCAGATCTGAATATAGCTCCCATATATATGTATCGCCCGATTTGCACTTAAATGGCCGTAGTTACTACAATTTTCAACCGATCTGCATGATATTTGGCATGGATTGCTTTGCTACTGATCTTAACATATCTGCAAGATTTCTTTAAAATCGGTTCAGATTTGGATATAGCTCCCATATATATGTATAGCCCGATTAGTACTTAAATGGCCGTAGTAACTACAATTTTCAACCGATTTGCACGAAATTTGGTATGAATTGCTTTCTTAGTGATCCTAACATATCTGCGAAATTTCAACAAAATCGGTGCAGATTTGTATATAGCTCACATATATATGTATTGCCCGATTTGCACTTAAATGGCCGTAGTAAGTACAGTTTTCAACCGATCTGCACGAAATTCGGAATGGATTGCTTTGTTACTGATACTAACATATCTGCGAGATTTCAACAAAATCGGTTCAGATCTGAATATAGCTCCCATATAGATGTACCGCCCGATTTCCACTTAAATGGCCGCAGAAACTACAGCTGTCAACCGATCTTTACAAAATTCGGCATGGATTGTTTTGTTACTGATCTTAACATATCTGCAAGATTTCATCAAAATCGATTCAGATTGGATTTCGATTTCATTTCTACATGCCTATAAACTTTACTAAATGATAACAAAAACCTTTATGAATTTTTCATTGTTTTAAAAAAACTTCCCATGGTTTTACAGTCTTGTACTCGTACAACAACGTTAATGAGTACATTATCTGTGAGGGGTCATAAGGTCAAATCATTTATAAAAAATTAATGTAAATCTTATCATTAGAAGCACAAAACATTCAAAGTTTATAAAAGGGCAAATGAATAGGGGGGAAAAAAGTACTTAACAATACTGGAAAACTCTTAAAACACCAAATGACGCTGTTGACGGCTGCTGTTGCTCAAATTAAATAAGATGGAATAAAATTGCTCTCCAACATATAATGTTT
Source organism: Stomoxys calcitrans (assembly GCF_963082655.1). Lineage (NCBI taxonomy): Eukaryota > Metazoa > Arthropoda > Insecta > Diptera > Muscidae > Stomoxys > Stomoxys calcitrans. The sequence continues at coordinate 238,604,791 of NC_081552.1, read as the reverse complement.
AAGAGTGAAATGGAAAAAAGAATAAGCAGGAAAAAGAAAATTAAAATCATTTTCCATAGGTTGCAGTCGCTTGGGCGAGATTCTTGACACTTAAGCACAAACACCCCACCTCCAAGATTATAGTTCAAGGAATAGGGAGAAAACACAGAGAGAAGCTCGCAAAAGTGTTTTGTAAACACCCAAAGGTCAATGAACTTGCATTTCTCAACAACCTTTTAAACAACGCAGAAGGGTTTTCATGCAAAACAAAAGCTTTTTAGGTGCTTTAAAAAGGCCATGACTGTCAAAGTGATGGAGGGACGGACGAACGGATGGACAATCCCAAATGGAAGAGTCATCCTTAAATGGGGCCAGTAAGGCCATCGCCAATGCAACATGCTAATGAGTTCAAGTTCTGTTGGGGAGTTGTTTGTTTTCTTACGAGACCGACAGACAACACCACCACCACCAAATGAATGAAAAATGAAGTGAATGCAAAGAAGAAAAAAAATGAAAGGATGAAACTGGAGAAGATACCCAAAAATGTTTTGAATGAAAATAAAGATAAGACCAGCAAAAGTGTGTATTTTTTAAAGGTCTTGCATTTAGAATGACCCACAAAATTTTTACAAAAGGGATTAAAGAAGGGACAATTTCCTAAATATAGGCAAATAACGAGGCGAATGATTGATTATGTGGATGTATGGATAAACATCGCTTACATATACATCGACAATAAGGTTTATATACTTATTGAAGAGATAAATGAGTTTAATGAAGAACTCAAAACACAAAGAATAAATTCACAGAAATTAGTTTTTTGGGAAAGGTTGTGACAAATTACATACAACATGACAGGTTCGGAACAGATTATGTTGTTTGTTCCGTATAGACTCCAAAACGGTTGAACTGATTACCTTGAAATTTTCCCAGATTGTGTAACATAGGCTAAATAATGTTTTGATATCGGGAGGGGGGCGGACCCTCCCCCTAGTCGAGTACTAGTACTACCCAAAAATAAAAAGTGGGCCGATCAGGACAATATGGGATCCAACTGAAAGGTATTCACGAGTAGAGTACGAATTTCATAATAAAACTTGGGTCCCAATACCTGAGGGGCCGCCCCAACCCCAAAACCTCTTAAAATAGGTTTATTTGACGATAATGACAAAATGGGACTCAACTGAAAGCTAATCGGGAGTAGATTACGAACATGGTCACGAAGTAGGAATAGGCTTTATAATTTATTGATAACGGAAGAGGGCGGACCCTTCACCGTTACCCCAAAATCACCACCCAAAACCTAAAGTGGACCGATCGGGACAATATGGATATCAAATGAACTATATCTGGCATACAAATTCAAATCGATGTATAGGGGGTCACATCACCCCCCCCCCCCCCCAAGCAAAAACCCTCTTTCGTTATCAATAAATTATAAAGCCTATTCCTACTTCGTGACCATGTTCGTAATCTACTCCCGAATACCTTTCATTTGAGTCCTATTTTGTCATTATCGTCAAATAAACCTATTTTAAGAGGTTTTGGGGTTGGGGCGGCCCCTCAGGTATTGGGACCCAAGTTTTATTATGAAATTCGTACTCTACTCGTGAATACCTTTCATTTGGATCCCATATTGTCCTGCTCGGCCCACTTTTATTTTTGGTTAGTACTTTTCGGGTAAGGGGGAGAGTCCGCCCCCCCAACAAAAAACTCTCAAAATGGGCACATTCGCCAATCACGCATATATGGTATGGGACTCGGTTTATTTGTTGCGTATAGACTGAAAAACGGCAGAACCGATTTTCTCCAAATTTTCCTATATTGTGTAGGTTGGTCTGGTAGAAAACATAGGCTATATAATTTTTCCATATGGGATGGGGGACGGACCCTTCCCCTTATGCCAAAAACACAACCCAAAATTAAAAGTGGACCGATCGGGACAATATGGGTATCAAATGAAAGTTATTGGAGAGTAGAATACGAATATGGTATTAAAATTTGAGTCTAAGTACCGATCGGGGGCGCCCAAGCCCAAAACTCCCCCAAACAGGCATATTGGACGTTCTTTCAATATGGAGCTCAGATGAAAGGTATTCGGAAGTAGATTTCGAATCTGGCATACAAAATCAGATCGAAGTATAGGGAGTCATGCCACCCCTCAAAAACGCCATTAGACCTATTCTGACTATATGATACTTGGCTGAAGCGATTTTCTTCAAATTTTCATAGATTGTGTACGTTTGTCTGGAAGGAAACATAAGCTATACAATTTTTAGATATCGGGTGGAGGTGGACGCTCCCCCTAACGCCAAAAACGCCACCCATATCCGAAAGTGATCCGATGGGCACAATAAGGGTATCAAGTGAAAGCTATTGGAGACCATAAAACGAATATGGTATAAAAATTTGGGTCCAAATACCCAGGGGTCCCCCCCAGAAACTCCTCTCAACGGATATATTCGAAGTTCATGTCAATATGGGACTCAGACGAAAAGTATTAGGCAGTAGATTACAAATATGACATAAAACATTAGGTCCAAGTAATTGGAGGTCGCCCACCCCCAAATACCCTCATATGGGCATATTAGCCGACCATGGCTATATGGGACTCAAATGAAAGGTATAAGGGAGTAGGTATCGAATATGACATTAAAATTTGCCTTCAAGTCTAGGTGGCGCTTTTCCTCCTAAAGATACGTCAAATGGGTTATTTGACCCATTATGACAATCTGGGACTCAAATGAAAGGTATTTGAGAGTAGATAACGAATTTGATATTCAATTTTGGTGCCAAATGTTTTTGGGGTACGCCCTAAAGCACCCGCTAAGCTGAAAATAATTTCCGTTGGGAATAAAGCACCCCCTAAGCTGAAAATAATTCCCTAAAGCACCCGCTAAGCTGAAAGAACGAATTTGATATCTATTTTCAGTGCAAAGTGCGGGTGGTTCATATTTACCGGCCATGGCAATATGGGGCTCAAATTAATGGTATTTGGAAGTGCAGCACGAATTTGATATCCATATTTGCCAACCTGAGGTGCCATCCCTCCCCTAATGAGAACATTACTCTAAGGAAGAACTATACCACCAGGAACCGCGAAGGGGCAAATTCTCACACATCAATGAGTGCTTTCCGACTCAAGTTTAAACTCAATTATAAGGGACAAACGGCGTCCCGCAGTGCCACACTTCCTTGGGGTAATTTTTTTTTAAATGACCATGCATGGCATTGTACCTCGCAAATGTCGCCAACATCAAGAGGGGATAAACACAGCTTTGTCTGATGTTCCCACCAGGATTCGAACGCGTTCAACGTCATAGGCTACAATGGCACGAATTCGATATCCGCATTCAGGGTGAAGTGTGGCCACCCTAAAAAGATATTTGAGAGTTAAAGAATGCGTAGCCGAGCGGGCCCGGTTTGGCTAGTAACTGCTATATAGACCGATCTACCGATAAAGGGTCTGAAGCCCATAAAAGCTTAATTTTTTAACCGGTTTCGCTGAAATTTGGAACAGCAAGTTATTTTAAGAGTCCCGACATCTGCGCTGGACATGGTGTAGATCGGACTATATTTAGATATAGCTGCCATATACACCGATATCCAGATAAAGGGTCTGAAGCAAATAAAAGCTTTCCTTTTTATCCGATTTCACAGAAATTTGAAACAGCGGGTTATTTTAAGAGTCCCGACATCTAAGCTAAACAGTGTTTAGATCGGACTATATTTAGATATAGCTGCCATATAGACCGATCTCCCGATAAAGGGTCTAAAACGAATGAAAGCTTAATTTTTTTATCCGATATCGCTAAAATTTCAAAAAATTTGTAGATTTAGGCCTCCCAACATCTGACCTAAACATGGTTCAGATCGAACTTTATTTAGATATAGCTGCCATATAGACCGATCTCCCGATAAAGGGTCTAAAACCCATGAAAGCTTAATTTTTTATCCGATATCGCTGAAATTTCAAAAAATTAGTAGATTTAGGCCTCCCGACATATGACACAAATAAGGTTCAGATCGGACTATATTTTGATATAGCTGCCATATAGACCGATTTCCCGATAAAGGGTCTAAAGCCCATGAAAGCTTAATTTTTTATCCGATATCGCTGAAATTTCAAAAACTGAGTAGATTTAGGCCTCCCGACATATGACCCAAATATGGTTTAGATCGGACTATATTTAGATATAGCTGCCATATAGACCGATCTCCCGATAAAGGGTCTGAAGCCCATAAAAGCTTTATTTTTAAACCGATTTCGCAGAAATTTGAAACAGTGAGTAGTTTTAGGCCTCCCGACATATGACCTAAATATGGTTCAGATCGGACTATATTTTGATATAGCTGCCATATAGACCGATCTCCCGATAAAGGGTCTGAAGCCCATAAAAGCTTTATTTTTTAACCGATTTCGCTGAAATTTGAAACAGTGAATTTTTTTAAGTCTTCCGACATCCAGCCTAAATATGTTTCAGATCGAACTTTATTTATATATAGCTGCCATATAGACCGATCTGCCGTTTAAGGGTGGATAACCCATAAAAGCTGGATTTGTTACCCAATTTCGCTGAAATTTTATTCAGTGAGTTGATTTAAGCTACCCGCCATATGATCCAAATATAGTAAATATCGAAATGTATTTCGATATATTTGTCATATAGACCGATATGCCGATTATGGGTCTGAAGCTCATAAAAAATTTTTTTATTACCCGATTTCGTCGAAATTTGAAAAAGTGCGTTGGTTTAAGCTTCCCGACATCCGACTCACATATGGGTCAGATCAGACTATATAGATATAGCTATCCTGTAGACCGATCTTTCAATTTAGGGTCTTAAACCCATAAAGAGCTGATTTATTGTCTGAAAATGTTACTGTTCGCGGGAGCTGAATAAAATATGATCGAGATCGGCCATTTTGTCCCCCCATTTTCTACCAAGTGTCATTAACTAAACAAATTCTTTTTTTCCAACAAACTTAAGAGAAGCCGAGTATTAAAAGCAAACAAAGACAAATTGTATTCAAATCGTTTAATCATCAAATAACAGCTCAAAATGAGATGATAAAGTTAAGCACACATATAGGGTCATTATTCTTTGTATGTACAGAACAACACCGACCTTTTCTAAGCAAAAAGTTAGAGTTCCAGTTGGTATAATCTGTATATGGAAAACGTTAGTTGACATGTGTTAAATGACATTTTGTAACACACTTACCACACCTTCCATATAACAAGTTACTTTGGTGAATAATTTCAGGGCCAATTTAAGACATGTCATACTTTGGACAGTAGAAACTTTTTATGCATGTAGTCATCAACTTACCTGTAAAGACAAAGGGTTAAAAAAATTTTAGAATCAATGAGAAACAATGTGAACTGTTATGGGAAGCCTAAAAGTATACTTTAAGTTTACAAACATTACTATGCCTGAAAGTATGCTATAGAGTCATATTTAAGATATCATTACTGAAAATACTTAAAAATGGTCCCTAATAAGGTGAAATTATAAGATTTATTATGGGGTGCTACAAAATTGGTTTTCGAATTGAACGAAAAAAGTATTGGGTTGCCCAAAAAGTAATTGCGGATTTTTTTATAGAAAGTAAATGCATTTTTAATAAAACTTAGAATGAACTTTAATCAAATATACTTTTTTTTACACTTTTTTTTCTAAAGCAAGCTAAAAGTAACAGCTGATAACTGACAGAAGAAAGAATGCATTTACAGAGTCACAAGCTGTGAAAAAATTTGTCAACGCCGACTATATGAAAAATCCGCAATTACTTTTTGGGCAACCCAATATTTTGCTGAAATTGGCAAAAATTTTAAAATAACTTTTTAAAGAAAAACAAGTAAAAACTTGCTAAGCTCGACCGGGCCGAATCTTATGTACCCTCCATCTTGGTTCGCATTTGTCAAGTTCTTTGCCCGATATCTCTGTATGGGTCAAAAACGGATAATGGATAAGAACCGCTATAATAATGGAGCTATATCAGGTTATGAATCGATTCAGGTCATATTTAGCTGGGATCTTGGAGACAATAGTACATGCCATTGTTAAACCAAATCGGATAAGAATTGCGCCCTATAGGGGCCCAAGAAGTGAAAGCGGGAGATAGGCCTATATGGGAGCGATATCAGATATTATTGACACGTATGTTGAAGGTAATAGGAGGAGTAGTTGCCACATCAAACAAGAACTGCGCACTCTAGGGGCTTAAGAAGTGCAATGGAGATCAGTTTATCTGGGAGCTATATCAGGTTTTAAATTGATTCAAACCATACTTAGCCCTTATGTTAGTAGTCATAGAAAAAGTCACTGTGCAAAATATTAGCCAAATCATATAAAAGAATAGCTTAGTGGCTCAAGAATTGTAATCCATAGATCGGTTTATATGGGAGCTATATAAGGGTTTGGACCGATTCGGACCATGCCTAGCACAACTGTTAAATGTTATAGAAGTCGCAATACAGCCAAATCGGATAAGAATAGCGCTCTCTAGAAGCTGAAGAAGTATAATCTGGAAATCGGTTTATATGGGAGCTATATCTAAATATGGGCCGATAAAGCCCATTTAAATTCCCAACCGACCTACTCTAATAGGAAGAATTTGTGCAACATTTCAAACATGCAAGAACTTCGTGTACCAGAGTACTTAGACGCGAGAAATTTCCTTACGAACAACGTATACGTGTCAGAGTTATTGCTTGTCCAAGGGGAAGCAAGAGCTTTTCGTCATTTGTGAAAATAGTTAGGGGCAACTCATCGGCTATGCCGACACTCGACAAAGATGATCAAATATTCACTGACCCGGTTGATAAGGCTTACCTATTGGCTGAGATGTTTGCGGGGAATTCTTCCTTGTCGGAAAGCGATCAATCACTACCGACGATTGAGAGCACATAGAGTTTGATGCCTCCGATATTCTTTCGAACATGTGGAGTCATCAAAAGGGTTCCTGCGAATCGACACACGTTTTGTGCAAGTGTGCTTCGACTTCGTGCCCGTCAATTACCAACCTTTTCAACCTTCCTTATCGAGCGGAGTTTTCCCAGCGTATTGGAAGGTTGTGAGCTTTCAGCCGATACCTAAGAAGGGGAAGGCGTACACCCCATGCAAATTATCGGCCAATCATGATATGCTCCGAGCTTTCCAAGGTTATATGATGTATTCAGAGTCCAATGGCCTTCAATATGGGTTTCACAGAAATCGCTCCGCGGGCGATCTGATGGCGTTTCTGCCGGAATGATGGAGTCCATCCATACACCAGCTTGGTGACAGATATATCCAAGGCATTTGATAGGGTCTGGCACGGTGCACTCCTATCAAAACTTATCGCATTTGGTGTCGGCAATGATTTCACCCGGTTTATATCGAGCTATCTAGAGAATCGTACTATTCAAGTTGTTGTTGATGGGTTCTATCCTGATGATTAAAAAATTAACCGCAGGTGTACCACAAGGCTATGTTCTTTCTCCCTCTCTTTTTCGTATTTTCATTGACGATCTACTGAGCAAAACTTCGAATCCAATCTACTCATTTGCGGATGACAGTAATCTGTGTCATTCACATTCATTCGACCATAGGCCAAGTCTTCATGAGATTGGAGACAGGAGGTGGATTATGGATGATACACTCTGTCAGGACTTGTTGACCATTTCTGAGTGGGATCGAATGAACAGGGTAGATTTTAATGCACGCAAGACGCAGTGCTGTTTGTTGTCTCACAAACGATTCACCGACAGCTTACAATCGTCAATAACCATTGGCGGTATGGATATTGGGCAATCAAACGCTCTTGATGTTCTGGGTATGAGAATACAATGTGATGCCCGTTGGGCACAAGATGTAGTCGAAGTATCGAAAGAAGCCTCCAAGTCTTTGGCTTTCTTAAGCGGTGCAAGAAATACATCACTTCATCTCATCTTCTTAATATCTATACTTAATATGAAGATGGAATACAACTCGCATATATGGGCCGGTTCTCCAAAGACCTTGTCCAGAGGAGGGCGATTGTGTTGATAGGGGACAGAACTGTGTCCAACTCTATTGTTCCACTTAAACACCCTCGCAACGTGGGTTGCGTGGCACTGTTCTGTCGTCACTTTCATGGTGTGTGTTCTACTGATATCCGCCTTTTTATTCCTGACGTAAGGATTTTTTTGATATCTGAAGGGGGGGGGGGGGGGGGGACCCTCCCCCTTACCCTAATTTTCAGAAACGCCAGATCTCGGAGATGGATGGTGCGATTTAAGCGAAATTTTGTGTGCTCTCACATAGTACCCTAAAAATAAAAATTTGGTATCCAAATTTCGGATGGGGTACCTAGGGGGGCCGCCCCACCCTAAAACCTACCAAACATATATTTAGACCAATCACGACAATATGGGACTCAAATGAATGGTATTTAGGATAAGAAAACGTATCTGATATCCCTTTGTCGAACCAAGTGCTAGGGGGACCACCTCAACCCCCAAAACACCCCTAAATCGGACATATTTACCGACCATGGCAATATGGGACTCAAATGAAAGATATTTGCGAGTAGAATACGAATCTGATATCCAAATGTGGGACCACGTTTCTGGGGGTCCACTCCTTCCCCACAACACACCCCCCAAACAGGACTTATTTACTGACCATGGGAACACGGGGCTTAAATAAAAGGTAATTGAGTGTAGAATTAGAATCTGATATGAGATCAAGTGTTTGGGGGTCCGCCTCTCCCCGAATCCTCCCCCAAAGGGGACACATTTACGACCATAGCTACATGGGGCTCAAATGAAAGGTCTTTGGGAGTAAAGCACAAATCTGATATCAATATTCGAGAAAAGTGTCTATGGGGCCACCCCACCCCCACAACACCAATCAACGCCCAAAACACCCCTAAATCCGACATATTTACCAATCATGGCAATATGGGACTCAAATGAAAGGTATTGCGATTAAAATACTAATCTGATATCCAAATGTGGGACCACGTTTCTGGGGGGTGGACCCCTTCCCCAAAACACCCCCCAAAAAAGGACTTATTTACTGACCATGGGAATGTGGGGCTTAAATAAAAGGTATTTGATTGTAGAATTAGAATCTAATATCCAAATATCGGACCAAGTGTTTGGAGGGCCGCCTCTCCCCCAAAGGGCACAAATTTACGACCATAGCAATATGGGGCTCAAATGAAAGGTCTTTGGGAGTAAAGCACGAATCTGATATCAATATTCGAGAAAAGTGTCTATGGGGCCACCCCACCCCCACAACACCACCCAACCCCCAAAAAAGGTATTTGAGTGTAGAATTAGAATCTAATATCCAAATATGGGACCAAGTGTTTGGTCCCATATAGCAATATGGGGCTCAAATGAAAGGTCTTTGGGAGTAAAGCACGAATCTGATATCAATATTTGGGAAAAGTGTCTATGGGGCCACCCCACCCAAATAGTTAGTATTTGCATACTTTTGCAATATGAGGCTCAAATAAGAGGGTTTTTAGAGTGGAACACGAATCCGACATATATTTTCAAGGCCAACTCACTGAATGGCCGCCCATCCCCCAAGCCGGTCACGTTTGCCGACTATGGAAAAATGTGGCTCAAATTAAAGATATTTGGGAGTAGACCACGTATCTGAAATCAACATTAGAACCAACTGTCTAGGGGACGTCCCACCACCATTACGGGCTTAGTGTTTGGGTTACCACCCCAATCCCCAAAACACCCCTAAATCGGCCATATTTATCGACCATGCCAATGTGGAGATTAAATGAAAGGTATTGGGGGGTAGAGCAAGAATTGATACCCACTTTCGGGACCAATTTTCTGGGGGTGACCAATTTGTGACCAATTTGTGACGAATTTAATATCCAAATGTAGGATCTTGTATTTAGGGGATCACCCCTTCCCACCATGCCAATATGATTAGAAAGATTAGAAAACGAATTTGATAACCTATTTTGGGCCATGTGTTTGGGGGACGCCTCATCGTATAAACTCCCCTAAACCAATGGCAATATGGGGTTTAATAAATGGTTTTTGAAAGAAGAGCATGATGCTGATATTTTTTCAGGTGCCTCGGAGACCACCTATCCCCCGATAACACCCCTAAATCAGATATCATGAGAGTAGGGGGCTGAAATAAAGTATTTTAAGAATGGAGTACACCTTACATCCAAACTTAAATTCGTAGACCAATAAAGATCATATGGGATTCGGACCAAAGGCACTTATATTGTTAGTCAAGTGATATACTATTTTCGTAGCATGGTATTTCACTAAGAGCTCTTTAATTGTCGAAAATAAATATTCCAAGGAAACTTTTGTTCCATATAAAGTAAAAGAAGGCACAGCGGAGCGGGCCCGGGTCAGCAAGTTACTAATAATAATGAAGTTTTGTCGCAAGAGTGTTAAGCTAAAAAGTTGTCTTTTGAAGGAATTTCATAAAATTTATTTGGAAAAAATTCCATTAAAATTTTGTTTTTTAGTTACATTTCATTACAATTTTGTCCTTAAGAAAAATAATTTTGAAGCGACCCTGCCCTGTGCTAGATTTTGTCTTTATACAATATTATAAATATGAAATTTTGACATTAAAGAATATTTTAACGAAATTTTACTACGTCCCTGAAGGCAAGCAACTATGTCAAAATATGATTTGTTCTAAACCATATTCGGGTCGGATGACGGGAGGCTCAAAACATTTCTTTATTACAAATTTCAGCGAAATTTGGTACTAAATGCGGTTTCTATGGGCTTTAGGTTTTTAAGCGCCAGATTGGCTCGTTCAAGAAGTTAAGTTAAATTAGGGAAAAAATACGGATCAGTGCCAAATTTCAGCTCAAATTTTAAATTTTAAAGGCTGATTACAACAGACACACGAACAGGCTGACAGACACAAGGACAACGTTGATTCGAGTCTTTAAAATTAGGACATCATTCTTTTGAGTATATAATGTGGTAATGTAATGTTGTTCTTCTGAGCATCTTATCCACAGAAAGCTCGAATTTTTGATACTTTGTGCTTGGCGAAGCGTTCCGCTTTTTTGTTTTCAGTTCGTCATCATTACTTCAGGAATGTTTTGTTAATATTTCAATTAAAAAAAATTCGTATACCAAAAGATTCAGGAAAGTGAAAGTAATCAAGCAGTTTTATACAACAAGAAGTGACATCCAATTAAATAATTGCTTATTTAATTATAGTTGTAAGACATTGGCCTAAGACATAAGCCAGACTATGATTTAAGTTATTGGATTTTTAAAAATTTTGAAAAGAAACCCCAAAGTCAAATAGAAGTTTCAAGTTGAAATGTTTATTTATTATTTACTTTTATATCTTGAACTTTTCAACTTTTGTGCTCAACATTAAGGATTATAGGACAATCTCTTTGATAAACAAAAATTAATGAAGAGGCATAAAATGAAGCCTTAAAATATGCTCAAAATATTTGTCAATACAATCCTCTTTGTCAATTAAATGAAATCACAAAATTTATTCAATGTTGTGATAGATTTATGTAAACAATTTATACAAATAGATTAAAAAATTAATTTAAAATGTTACTAAAAACCTCAATACAAGTGAAATGGAATAAAAACTGCCTAAGAGTATGCTTCAAAAAATTTTTCGTTTGATCCTTTAGAACAATTTTATATTAATTACTTTTCTCAAAAAAAAAAAAAATTAATAAATAAATAAAAATAATTTTTTTTGCAATACTATTGAGAGTTCAAATGAATCTTCAATTACAAATCTATGTGTCAAAATGCCAAATTGAATTTAAAACCTAAATAAATGCAAAAAAAAGGGATCAAGCATGCTGTAAATATATCACACCAAAGTGGAAAGTAAATAAAATGCCAATAAGAATACAAATTTCCATCACATTGCAAAAGCTAGATGTTAGAGTTGTATTAAGCATTACAAAAAAAGACATAAAAGCCCATGTGACAAAAAGGTTATCTTGAAAAAGGAAACAAATTCTATGGTTTTGTAGCTAAGGATATGCCAACATATGTCTCAAAAAAGCTAAATTTTAAAATTCTAAGCAATAAAATTGCAGAAAATTATTTTCAATAATTTTGTTATTGAGTGCGATTACATTTCGGTTAATTACAGAATACCTCCGCATTCACCTGGCTACCGCAAACGGCATTGAAGTACACTAATACCCCGGTTTGCGTCGTTTCGATTTGCGTCGCTTTGATTTGCGTCGCAATGATTTGCGTCGCTTCGATTTGCGTCGCTTCGATTTGCGTCGTTCTAAAATTTTCTGTGACTTTGAAGTTGCGTCGTGTTTGTTTCGATTTGCGTCGTTAATATGAAACTGTTTTTCGGGTGCAAAACATAAACGAAAAGGGGGAACTCCCATTTTAAGATTGCTATTTGATTGTCCAACATTTTCTGACTACGAAGTAGCGTCGTTTTTGTTTCAATTTGCGTCGTTAATGTCAAAGTGATTTGACGCGAAAAAACATAAACAGAAAAGGGGGATTTCCATTTTAGTCTTCATCATGTGAATGCAGTGTGCTAGTTAAAGAGTCTCAAATTAAATTTGCCAAAGAGAAGTTTAAAAACACAATTGTAATAATGAGTCAGAAAAGAGAGCAAATATTGGGTTGCCCAAAGAGTAATTGCGGATTTTTCATATAGTCGGCGTTGACAAATTTTTTCACAGCTTGTGACTCTGTAATTGCATTCTTTTTTCTGTCAGTTATCAGCTGTTATTTTTAGCTTGCTTTAGAAAAACAGTGAAAAAAAAGTATTTTTGATTAAAGTTTATTCTAAGTTTTATTAAAAATGCATTTACTTTCTTTTAAAAAATCCGCAATTACTTTTTGGGCAACCTTATATTATAAGAGCAAAAAATTGATATTTTAAAATATTACAAATCCCGGGAATAAGCTGTTGAGATTGGAAAAAGCCTTGGACTTCCCCCCAATTACAGTGAGATCAATCGGTACCAGGGACGCTAATAAAATTAAAAAAATTTGCTGAATGTGCTTCATCATTGCAACATAAACAAGTCTAAAAAATGAGAAGTTCTTCAATGGCAAAAATGGAGTCTCTTCTTAGCGTTTGGATAGAAGATCAAAACCATTAAACCAAATGGTAATTCAGAAGAAAGCTTTGTCCTTATTCAACTACCTTAAAGAAAATTATCCACCATCAAGTGTGGAGATTTTTGAAGAGTTTGAAGCGAGCAGAGGTTGGTTTGATCGTTTCAAAAACCGTGCAAATTTCTATAACATTGCATTAAAAGGCGAAGCTGCTAGTGCAGATAATGCAGCTGCAAACAAGTTCAAACTCGTATTAAAAGTCATCATTGAAGAAGGTGGTTGTTCAGCAAAACAAGTTTTTAACGCAGATGAGACAGGGCTTTTGTTTGGAAGCGGTTGCCAGGAAGAACCTACATTGCTAAATCAGAAAAAGTTAGTCAAGACAGACTTACACTTCTCTTAGGAGGAAATGCAGCGGGAGATTTTAAATTTTGAACCGTTTTTAATTTACAAATCTGAAAAACCGAGATCTTTTCAAAATGTTAAAAAAGAACGAGCTTCCTGTTTACTGGCGTGCTAACACAAAAGCGTGGATGACTGCATTCCTATTTAAAGATTGGATGGAAAATTGTGCCGTATCTGAACTTAAAGCTTACTGTTCTTTTCAAAATATTGAGTTTAAAGTCCTCTTTTTATTGGACAATGCACCAAGTCATGCTGTTTATTGTGATGATTAATCCGAAAATATAAAAGGGGTTTTTATGCCTCCAAATACCACATCAGTGATACAACCACCAATGGACCAAGGTGTAATATCCAACTTCCAGTCCTATTATTTGCGACGAACTTTTAGCCAACTTCTTAAAGCAACTGATGGAGATAATATGCCCTCAATGAAAGATTTTTGGAAGAATTATAGCATCAGGATGGCTGTTGAATATATAAACCAATCTTGGAAGGAAGTTAAGGAATCGTGCATGAACGCAACTTGGTGCCAATTATGGCCCGAATGCATTATCAAAGATATGGAAGAAATTAATGATGTTCCGAGCAGCATTTATAAAGAACTCGCCAGATTTTTGGAAGAATTATAGCATCAGGATGGCTGTTGAAAATATAATCCAATCTTGGAGGGAAGTTAAGGAATCGTGCATGAACGCAACTTGGCGCCAATTATGGCCCGAATGCATTATCAAAGATATGGAAGAAATTAATGATGTTCCGAGCAGCATTTGTAAAGAACTCGCAAGATTTTTGGAAGAATTATAGCATCAGGATGGCTGTTGAATATATAATCCAAACTTAGAAGGAAGTTAAGGAGTTGTGCATGAACGCAACTTGGCGCCAATTATGGCCCGAATGCATTATCAAAGATATGGAAGAAATTAATGATGTTCCGAGCAGCATTTGTAAAGAACTCGCAAGATTTTTGGAAGAATTATAGCATCAGGATGGCTGTTGAAAATATAATCCAATCTTGGAGGGAAGTTAAGGAATCGTGCATGAACGCAACTTGGCGCCAATTATGGCCCGAATGCATTATCAAAGATATGGAAGAAATTAATGATGTTCCGAGCAGCATTTGTAAAGAACTCGCAAGATTTTTGGAAGAATTATAGCTGTTGAATATATAATCCAATCTTAGAAGGAAGTTAAAGAGTAGTGCATGAACGCAACTTGGCGCCAATTATAGCCCGAATGCATTATCAAAGATATGGAAGAAATTAATGATGTTCCGAGCAGCATTTGTAAAGAACTCGCAGAAACAGCAAGAAATGCTAATTTTGAAGGTATGGAAGAACTAGACATAAGTGAGCTTCTTTTATACGACAAAGAGCTAGATAACAAAAGTTTAATAGCAGCTGAGATGAACTACACGCTGGACACACATACACTTGAAGTTTAACCAGAGATTAAAACACCTTACCACAGCTAAAATCTCTGAAGCGATGCAGTTGATAATGCAAGCAATTGAAATTTTTAAAAATAATGATCCAAACGAAGATCTAAGTTTTAAGGTGTCTAGAAATGTAACCGAAGCTATTAATTGTTATAAAGAAATTTATTTGACAATCCAACAAACCTTAGATAATTTCATAAAAAAATCAGCAAGCTTGCCAAATTAAACTGAGGAAGATTAAATCGATTTTATATGAAAAATTCTTTATTTTTAATTTGTATATTATTGGTTGCCCAAAAAGTAATTGCGGATTTTTCATATAGTCGGCGTTGACAAATTTTTTCACAGCTTGTGACTCTGTAATTGCATTCTTTCTTCTATCAGTTATCAGCTGTTACTTTTAGCTTGCTTTAGAAAAAAAGTGTAAAAAAAGTATATTTGATTTAAGTTCATTCTAAGTTTTATTAAAAATGCATTTACTTTCTTTTAAAAAAATCCGCAATTACTTTTTGGGCAACCCAATACTTTTCCCTTTTTTATTGCCTGTGAATAATTATTTATTTTTGATTAATATGCTAATGTTAAGATTTTCTTATGAATTTTCGTTCCTTAAATAAATTTTCCTTAAAATAAATTTTCTAGCTCAAACAAGGTCATGGAACCGATTCAATAAAAATCAATGTAAATGTATGGGTAAACGTGTTTCGATTTGCGTCGCATTTTCCAGTCCCTATTAGCGACACAAACCCGGGTATTAGTGTATCTAATTCAGAGACCTTAATTCTCCTATACCTTATATTTTGTGAACAAGTTACCTTAAGTTCGAGATAAATGCAATAAAACTCAACTATAACAGGGATTAAATTGCGGAGTTTCCTAGCTCTAGGTTTAAGTTTTATTTTGCTGACTATAAACAAAGAACCCTCATAGCGCTTATTGTTCTTCTTTAATTTAAGAACAAATTCTCCAAGACGCAAAAATCCCCAAACCGGCAATTGATGTCATTGCGTATTGTTCTTCAGAAAAAAAATTCACCAAATTCTAGTTCCTCCATCACTTCAAACCATAAACCTCTTGAGAAACATCATGCTCTAGACAAGAAAAGAAAACATCAAAACACACTTGAAGACATTTATGCTCATCTCAGTAATATAAACTACTATGCAATAACAAACAAGTAAGAGCGTGCAAAGTTCGGCTGGGCTGAATCTTATATACCCTCCACCATGGATTGCTTTCGTCGAGTTCTATGGGCGGTATCTCTTTTTAGGCAAACAAAGAATATTGAATAAGAACTGCTATGCTATTGAAGCTACAGCGGTCAAAAAAAGTATTCATCATTCAATGTTTTTTTTTTAATAAGTCTACAAAAGACAATTGGAATAAAAACATATTAAACTAATGATGCAGTAGTGCTTGTGTGATATATATGTAAACAATTTCATTGTTTTTAAAGAAAAAAATAGTATTTATTGGAACAAAAAGGGCCATTTTACAGCTGAACACAAAAAATTAAACAAAAAAAGTATTCATCATTGCAAAAAAACAAAAAAATAAATAACATAATTAAAAAAAATTAATACTTTGTTATTCGACCACCGCGTCTTATAACTTCTTTTAAACGGTTTGACATCGATTGGACTAATTTAGCGGTTATATTTTGGTCTATATTAGTCCATTCCTCCATTATCACCTGTTGCATTTGACTCTTGCTCGAAAAATTGCGCGTTCTCAATTTGCGTTCGAGATGTTCCCAAAGATGTTCAATTGGGTTCAAGTCGGGACTTTGAGGAGGAGTTTTAATGACTTTGGGGCAGTTATACAGCATCCACATCTTGGTATTTAAAGCAGAATGTTTGGGGTCATTATCTTGATAATATTGAAAGTTATTACCAAGCCCAAGTTTTACAGCACTATCTTTTAAATTCCTCTTTAAAATGTCAATGTAATACTTATGATCCATTACTCCATTAATAATTTCAAGATTTCCCGCTCCTGAAGCCGCCATACACCCCCAAACCATTAAACCACCTCCACCATGTTTTACAATAGCAACTGTGTTTCGTTCTTCAAGCTCTGTATTTGGTTTTCTGTACACTATGACCTTTCCATCGCACCCAAAAAGATTAAACTTGCTCTCGTCTGCAAAAATGACTGTTTTCCAAAATGATTCGGGCTGTTTTACATACATTTTTGCGAAGTTTAGCCTTTTCACTCGGTTTATTTTATTTATAAAGGGCTTCTTACGTGCAGTTCTTCCTCTGTAACTATGCCTTTAGAGTGTATTTCGAATTGTTTGTGTAGTAACTTCCTTCCCTAAATATTCCATAGTGTTTTTACGAAGAATGGTCGCATTTGTCTTCGGAGTTTTCTGAACTTGCCGCACTAGCCAACGCACATCTCCAACTGAAAGTGCTTTTGGTCGACCAGATCTTGGTTTATTGTCAACAGTTTTCGTTTCTGTCCACTTTCTGATGATGGATTGTATAGTAGATCGTGGTCTATTTAATATTTCACTGATAGTTTTTTGAGTTAAACCATTCCTGTGGTGTTTTATTATCAAAACTTTTACCTCATCAGAAACCTCGTTTTGCTTACGACCCATTTTGACAAAAACTATATTTTCATTGAAATTAAATATTTGCTGTCAAGGGCAAAGCCTCCTTTACTAAATAAAACAGAAAAGGGGGATTCCCAAATAATATTTGAATTTGACTTTGATGATAGCACATCAATGATGAATACTTTTTTTGTTCTGTTTTTGGTGTTATTATATAAAATTGCATTTTTTGCGCTAATTAAATTTATTTTTTGAATTTATTTTAAAACATATTACGAAAAATAAACTATTGCATAAAACTGCATTATTTGTTTACTTTAAATTTTCTTCAATTACCCAAAATAAGTGAATTTATTATCAATTTTGCTAATGATGAATACTTTTTTTGACCGCTGTATATCGAGTTTAAGTTCGATTCGGACCATAAACGAATGCTGAATATTGTAGAAGTCATTGTGTAATATTTCAGATCATTCGGATAAGAATTGCGCTTTGTAGGGGCTCAAAAAGCAAAATCGGGAGATCGGTTTATATGGGAGCTGTATCAAGCAATTGATCGATTCACACCATATTAGACACGTATATTAAAGGTCATGAGAGAAGCCGTTGTACATACATTTCAGCCAAATCGGATGACAATTGCGCCCTCTAGAGGCTCAAGAAATCAAGATTCAAGATCGGTATATATGGCAGCTATATATGGTTATTGACCGATTTGAACCTAACTTAGCACAGTTATTGAAAGTCATAACAGAACACGTCATGCAAAAAATCAGCCAAATCGGATGAGAATTGCGCCCATTAGAGGCTCAAGAAGTCAAGATCCAAGATCGGTTTATATATCAGCTATACCAGATTATGAACCGATTTGAGCCATACTTAGCACAGTTATTGGTAGTGATACCAAAACACTATGTGCAAGTATGAAGTTAATACTCTTGCACTCCGATCACTGCATTGTTTCAGCATCTTTTTCGTATACTGCTCTTCGTACTGCTTCCTTCCCAGTTCCGAAGCGGTCAATATTTTTATATGAAAAAGCACCTTGGGCTGAGCTCAATGGATTGTTTCAGCATTTTAATTGGAAACTATGTTTTCTAGATGACGATATAAATGCTACTGCTGAAATGACTGAGAAGATAATTTTGAATGGAATGAAGACGACAAAAGTTGGTTTAACCAGACATGCAGAGATGCTGTCAGATCGAAAGAGGTTGCATTCAGGAACTGGCGCTTGCATAAAAATGCCAATACTGAACTGCTTCGCAAACAGGCAAGATCTTCGTGTAGCAATGTGCTTAGACGCGAAAAAAATTCTTTATGAAAAGCGTCTGCGTACTAAGGTTCTTGCTTCTACACGAGGAAGTAAGAACTTTTGGTCGTTCGTGAAAAGAGTAAATGGTAGTTCTTCATCTATTCCAACTCTTGTTAAGGACGATCAAACGGATAGCAATCAACCACTCCCCTCAATCGAAAATGTATCTGGCATCATGCCCCAAATATTTTTTCAAACTCGTGGAGTTAAAAGGGTTCTTGAACATCTAGACGTAAATAAATCCCCAAGCCCGGATGGCATATCAACACTTGTTTTACGCAAGTGTTCTTCGACGCTCGCTTGTCCATTACGCAACCTTTTCAATCTTGCCTACCGTGCGGGAGTCTTCCCGTTGTTAAGGACGATCAAACGGATAGCAATCAATCACTCCCCTCAATCGAAAATGTATCTGGCATCATGCCCCAAATATTTTTTCGATCTCGTGGAGTTAAAAGGGTTCTTGAAAATCTAGACGTAAATAAATCCCCGAGCCCGGATGGCATATCAACACTTGTTTTACGCAAGTGTTCTTCAACGCTCGCTCGTCCATTACGCAACCTTTTCAATCTTGCCTACCATGCGGGAGTCTTCTCGGCGCGTTGGAAGATTGCGAACGTTCAGCCAATACCCAAAAAGGGTGAGGCAAGCAACCCTGCGAATTATCGGCCAATTGCGATATGCTCCGCTCTTTCCAAGGTCATGGAGCGCATGGTTAATCACCATCTTGTGAGGTATTTAGAGTCTAATGGCCTTCTTAGCGACCAACAGTATGGGTTTCGCAGAAATCGCTCTACGGGTGACCTCATGGCACTTCTGTCGAAACGTTGGAGTTGCTCAATCCACCAGTTTGGTGAGAGTAAGGTTGTGGCTCTGGCTATCTCCAAGGCATATGATAGGGTCTGGCACGGTGCACTACTATCAAAGCTTGTCGCATTTGATGTCGGTAATGGCTTCGTTCGATTTATTTCGAGCTTTCTCAGAGATCGCACTATTCGAATCGTTATAGATGGGTTCTCATCCAATGAGCACAAATTGACCGCAGGTGTACCCCAGGGTTCTGTTCTTTCTCCACCTCGTTTTCTAATTTTCATCAACGATCTGTTGGGTCAGACATCGACCCATCGATCCACTCATTTGCGGATGGCAGTAATCTCTGTATTTCGTACTCATTCAACCATAGGCCAAGTCTTCGAGAGATTGAGGACCAGAGGCGATACACTCTGCCAGGATTTGCTGGCCATTTCGAATGAATCGAGTAGATTTTAATGCACGGAAGACTCAGTGCTGCCTGTTGTCACACAAACGATTCACTGACCCATTACGATCATCTTTGTCTATCAATGGTGTAGATGTTGAGCAAGCAGAAGTTCTTGATGTTCTGGCCATGAAAATACAAAGTGATGTCCGTTGGGCTTAACATATATTCGAAGTGTCGAAAGAAGCATTCAAGTGTTTGGGCTTCCTTAAACGGTGCAAGAATTACTTCACTCCGTCTGATCTTCTCAACATCTACACCACTTTCATAAGGCCGAAAATGAAGTACAACTCACATGTGTGGGCTGAAGCTTCAAAATCATTCCTGGAGCTACTGGACCGTATACAGAGGAGAGCGATGGCGTTGGTTTGGGGACAGTGGGGTATCCAACGCTATTGCCTCCCTTCATCATCGTCGCAATGTGGGTTGTTTGGCGCTGTTCTATCGGTACTTTCATGGTGTGTGTTCTTCTGATATTCGTCTTCTTATTCCTAATGTAAGGATGTATGTCAGGGATACTAGACATTCCAGGAACTCACAGCCGTTTGTAATTGATTGGCCAGCAGAACGCACAATGCATTATAGAGAGAATTCTTATCTCGCCCGAACCGTTCGTATGTGGAATCGACTTCCGGCTTATGTTTTTCCCACCCACTTTAACATCCAAAGATTAAAGACAAATGTCAATAAGTACAACATTGTTTTCCCCTCGCCCACGCAATGCATTACATTCATAGGGGAAATCCCCTGCGTGTTGGCTGACAAAAAAAAAATTTCAGTCAAATCGGACGAGAATTGCGCCTTCTAGAGGCCCAAGAAGTCAAGACCCATGATCGGTTTATATGGCAGTTATATCAAAACATAAACCGATTTGAATCATACTTAAGACAGTAGTTGGATATCATAACAAAACACGTAGTGCAAAATTTCATTCCAATAGGATAAGAATTGCGCCCTCTAGCGGCTCAAGAAATCAAGACCCAAGATCGGTTTATATGGCAGCTATATCAGGTTATAAACCGATTTGAACCATACTTGGCACAGTAGTTGGATATCATAATAAAACACGTAGTGCAAAATTTCATTCCAATAGAATACGATTTGCGCCCTCTAGAGGCTCAGGACGTCAAGACCCAAGATAGCTTTATATGTCAGCTATATCAGGTTAGGGGCCTATTTGAACCATACTTGGCACAGTTGTTGGATATCATAACAAAACACGTAGTGCAAAATTTCATTCAAATCGGACGAGAATTGCGCCCTCTAGAGGCTCAAGAATTCAAGACCCAAGATCGGTTTATATGGCAGCTATATCAAAACATGGAACGATTTGGCTCATTTACAATCCCAACCGACCTACACTAATAAGAAGTATTTGTGCAAAATTTCAAGCGGCTAGCTTTACTCCTTTAAAAGTTAGCGTGCTTTCGACAGACAGACGGATGGACGGACGGACGGACAGACGGACGAACGGACAGGCGGATGTACACGGCTAGATCGACTTAAAATGACATGACGATCAAGAACATATATACTTTGTGGGGTCTCAGACGCATATTTCGAGGTGTTACAAACAGAATGAAGAAATTAGTATACCCCCTATCCTACGGTGGTGGGTATAAAAATACCAAAAACCAATTCTAAGTATTGCCATACATGGTTTAGATTTTTTTTTTTTTTTTCAATAACGTCATCATGCTGGAAGCTCTAATTGTTAATCTCCTCTTGATGGTAATGAGAAGGAGCATTTCAAAGAAGTTCAACATGTCCATGTTTGTTCTAAACCACGCTGTTAGAAACCGCATTGGAATGAATCGTTTTGGAAAACATTTACAGTGAATACGATGTTGAGGATAAGAAATATTGGGTTGCCCAAAAAGTAATTGCGGATTTTTCATATAGTCGGCGTTGACAAATTTTTTCACAGCTTGTGACTCTGTAATTGCATTCTGTCTTCTGTCAGTTATCAGCTGTTACTTTTTTTTAAAAAATCCGCAATTACTTTTTGGGCAACCCAATAGTTGGAAACATTACAAAATTCTCGATTCTGAGTACCATATTTCTATTCCAATTAATTGCGAATGTTTTTTCGTATGCGAGGAAAAGTTCGTCTTAATTTTTATACTCAGCATATAGGAGCATAACAAGCAGTCAAGTGTAATGATTACAGAGAAATGGAAGGCAAACTGTTTTATAATGAAACAAATTTTAATGAGGCCACCGTAGCGCAGAGGTTAGCATGTCCGCCACAGACACTGAACGCCTGGGCTCGAATCCTGGGAGACCATCAGCGGTGGTTTCCCCCTCCTAATGCTGGCAACATTTGTGAGGTACTATGCCATGTAAAACTTCTCTCCAAAGAGGTGACGCACTACGGCACGCCGTTCGGACTCGGCTATAAAAAGAGGCCCCTTATCATTGAGCTTAAATTTGAATCGGACTGCACTCATTAATATGTGGGAGGTTTGCCGCTGTTCCTTAGTGGAATGTTCATGGGCAAAATTTGCATTTTTTTTACAAATTTTCCCCGAAGGCAAAATTTGGATAAATCTTCCCTTAAGGGCAAAAATTCGATGAAATTTTCTACAAAGACAAAATTCTATGAAAATTTTGAAGAAATTTAAATTTGAGAGAAAATTTAGTTGAAATAGGAATTTTCTTATTAAAATTACTTTTTTTCAAAAGATAGTCTTGGAGCTATTGCAGGAATACCTTCGAATTACTCCACTATGGATGGTAAGGATTTTCAGGTCAACTGTGGCATGGTGTTACACAACGGGGACGTGGAGCAATCACAAGCGTTAAAAGGCTTCTGGGGGGTGGGCTAAGTACCGGGATATCGGTACTTAGGTTGGTCTAGATCACGGTATTGACCGATGCGGATAAAACTTGGCACTGATGTTTTAAGTCAAATAATAGGTTTTTGGGGCAAATCAGGTGAAAATTTAGACTTCTAAGGGCTGAATAAGTCAAATCCGGGAATCGGTTTTATTGGGGGCTATATCTGTTTATTGGCCGATCTGGATCATTCTTGGCATCGATGTTGAAAGTCATAATTCAAGTGTTTGTTCCAAATTTCAGCCAAAACAGATGAAAATTGAGGCTTTTAAGGGCTCAAGAAGTCAAATCCGGAGATGGGTTTATATTAATAAAGGCCGATTTGAATCGTTCCTAGCATGGATGTTGGAAATCTTAACCCTAACCGCTCCAGTCCCGCTCCGCTCCCATTCCTTCACTTTTACAATGACTATTTATTATACCCTCCACCATAGGATGGCGGTATGATAATTACGTCATTCCATTTGTAACACCTCAAAATATCTGTCTAAGACCCCATAAAGTATAGATTTTCTTGATCGTCATGACATTTTAAGTCGATCTAGCCATGTCCGTCCGTACGTCCGTCTGTCAATCCGTCCGTCCGTCCGTCCGTCCCTCTGTCCGGCCGTCCGTCTGTCTGTCCATCCGTCCGTCTGTCCATCCGCCCGTCTGTCTGTCGAAAGCATGATAACTTTCGAAGGAGTAAAGCTAGCCGCTTGAAATTTTCCACAAATACTTCTTATTAGTGTAGGTCGGTTGGGATTGCAAATGGGCGATATCGGTCCATGTTTGGATATAGCTGCCATATAAACCGATCTTGGGTCTTGACTTCTAGAGCCTCTAGAGGGCGCCATTCTTATTATATTGAAATTAAATGTTGCACGACTTTTTCTGTAATGACATCCAACAACTGTGCGAAGCATGGTTCAAATCGGTCCCTAACCTGACATAGCTGCCATATAAACTGATCTTGGGTCTTGACTTCTGGAGCCTCTAGAGGGCGCAATTGTTATCCTAGTGGAATGCAATTTTACACGACGTGTTTCGCTATGACTTCCACTAACTGTGCAAAGTATGGTCTAAATCAGTCCATAACCTCATATAGCAGCCATATTAACCGATATTGGGTCTTGACTTTTTTAACTTCTAGAGGGCGCAATTCTCGTCCGATTCGGCTTAAATTTTGCACATATCGTTTTGGTGTGACTTCCAATAACTGTGGTAAGTATGGTTCAAAACAGTCCATATCCTTATATAGCTGCCATATAAACTGATCTTCCGACTAGACTTCTTGAGCCTCTAGAAGGCACGGTTGTTATCTTGTTTGAATGAAATTTTGCACATGTCGTTTTAGTATGACTTCCAGCAATTGTGCCAAGTAAGGTCTAAATCGGTTCATAACCTGACATAGCTGCCATATAAACAGATCTCCCAATTTAACTTTCTGAGCCTCTCGTAGGCGCAATTATTACTCGATTTGAAAAAGTCACACAAAGAACTTGTTACATCCATCACCGTAGGATAGGTGACTATATTCATTTAGTCATTCCGTTTGCAACACATCGAAATATCAATTTCCGACCCTACAAAGTATATATATTTCGGATCGTGGTGAAATTCTAAGACAATTTGTCAATGTCCGTGTGTCTATCCGTCTGTCCGTCCATGTATTGCGATCACTCTACAGCCTTCAAAAATTGAGATATTGAGCTGAAACATGGCTCAGATACGTTTTTTTGATGCACGCTAGTTAAGTTTTTGAGCGAGCTAAATCGGACCATATTTGGATATAGCTGCTATATAGACCGATCTGCCGATAAAGGGTCTAATGCCCATAAATGCTTTACTTTTCATCCGATTTCGCTGAAATTTGAAACAGAGAGTACTTTAAGGCTTCCCGACATCTGACCCAAATATGGTTTAGATCGGACTATACTTAGATATAGCTGCCATATGGACCGATCTGCCAAAAAGGGTCTGAACCCCCTAAAAGCTTTATTTTTCAACCTATTTCGCTGAACGGTGAGTCGTTTTAGGCCTCCCAACATAGGACCCAAATATGGTTCAGATCGGACTATATTTGGATATAGCTGTTATATAGACCGATCTGCCGATAAAGGGTCTAACGCCCATAAATGCTTTACTTTTCATCCGATTTCGCTGAAATTTGAAACAGTGAGTCGTTTTAGGCCCCCAACGTAGGACCCAAATATGGTTCAGATCCGACTATATTTGGATATAGCTGCTATATTGACCGATCTGCCGATAAAGGGTCTAATGCCCATAAATGCTTTACTTTTCATCCGATTTCGCTGAAATTTGAAACAGTGAGTAGTGTGAGGCTTCCGCACATCTGAACCAAATATGGTTCAGATCGGACTATACTTAGATATAGCTGCCGTATACACCGATCTGCCGATAAAGGGTCTAAAGTCCATAAACACTGCATTTATTACCCGATTTCGCTGAAATTTGAAACAGTGTGTTAATTTAAGCCTCCCGACATCTGACCTAAATATGGTTCAGATCGGGCTATATTTAGATATAGCTGCCATATAGACCGATCTTGAGCTTAAGGGTCTGAAACCCATAAAAGCTTTATTTTTTAACCTATTTTGCTTCAATTTTAACCAATGAATAGCTTTAGGCCTCCCAACATAAGATCTAAATAAGGTTTAGATCGGGCTATATTTCGATATAGCCGTCATATAGACCGATCTGCCGATAATGGGTCTGAACCCCCTAAAAGCTTTATTTTTTAACCGATTTCGCTGAAATTTTAAACAATGGGTAGTTTTAGGTCTCTCGACATATGGCCTTAATATGGATTAAATCGGACTATATGTAGATATAGCTGTTATTTAGACCGATCTCCAAATAAAGGGTCTGAAGCCAATAAAAGCTTTATTTTTTATCCGATTTCGCTGAAATTTTAAAAAATGAATAGTTTTAGGTCTCTCGACATAGAACCCAAATATGGTTCAGATCGAACTATATTTAGATACATCTGCCATTTAGACCGATCTGCCGATAAAGGGACTAAAGCCCCATAAAAGCTTTATTTATTACCCGATTTCGCTGAAATTTTAAATAGTGAGTTGTTTTGGTCCTCCCGATATCCGAACTTAATATGGTTGAGGTCGGATTATATTTAGATATAGCTGCTATATAGACCGATCTGCCGATAAAGGGTCTGAAGCCCATAGAAGCTTTATTTTTTATCCGATTTCTCTGAAATTTCTCTCATATCGGTTTAAAATTGAGGCTACTAAGAGTTCAAGAAGTCAAATCCGGGGATCGGTTTATATGGGGTCTAAATCTGTTAATAGATCGATTCAGATCATACATGGCATGGATATTGAAAGTCATAACAGAACTTCTGTTTCATATTTCAGCCAATTCGTTTGAAAATTGAGTCTTCAAGGGGCTCAATAAATCAAATCGGGAGATCTATGTAGATGGTGGCTATATCCAAATCAGAACCGATATGGGCCATTTGCAACTTCCAGCGACCTACATCAATTAGAAGTATCTGTGCAATATTTCAAGTGGCTAGCTTTACGCGTTCGACCGCTATCGTGATTTTGACAGGCGGACGAACATGGCTAGATCGATACAGAATGCCACGACGATCCAAAATATATATACTCTATGGGGTCGCAGATCAATATTTCAAGGTATTACAAGTGGAATGACTAGATTAGTGTACCCCTTTTTAAACTCGAGTTAGCTCTATTTTTGTGCATTTTTCTACCCATTCGTCGTTAATGGGTTAACACAAGATTTTCATAAAATTTTCTCAAGAGGCAAAATTTTGTCTTTTGGAATTTTAAAGAAATTTTTCTTTGAAGACACCATTGGAATACAAGTTTCCTTGTCTTCTTATTAAGATTCATGGCCATACTTTTTTCAAATTGTTCACTGGGTTTTTGTCTGCATCTAAACAGCTAACTAAGCTTCATCTTGTCCACAATAGACCACAATCTCAATGATAATGGCAAACTATAGACAAGCCATTAGGAACCAAAAAAAAAAATCTTTTTCCAACTGGGAATAGAATTAGGCAAACAAAAAACAGTTTTCTAAAGAAAGCAGACAGACGTTATTACCGCAAAAAAAAAATACCCAGCCAATGGCAAATTGAAGCATGCAGCATAGATGAGCCACAAAACAAAAATAAAGAAAACTACAACAACAAAATTAGTAAAAATAAACCGCCAAACATAGAATGCGAATGCTTGAGTAAGATAATTTTTTCTATTAACTATTACTGCAGAAATTGGCCTAATGCCAAGCAAGGAGAACAAAAGAATGGAGCACCTCCATTGTTTTTTTTTTTGGTATAGACAATGCCACAGTTTTGCATAGATTTGCAATAAAAGTTTTGTGATTTGGAATTATTATCTGTCTGTCTGGCTGTCTGTCTGTCTATCTGTTTTTTAGTTTGTTGTTTTAAAACAAATGCCATAAAAACATGAGGCATGTTTGAAGGCTCTTTTTTTCTCGATTTTTATGATTTTCGGTTTGCTTGATGGAGAATTGATGGCGACGATGATGTTGTGGATGGTGATATCTTTTGTTGTTATGCTGAGATTCCAGATTTGTTTTATGCGATTTTGTGCTCTATTATTTTTATGCGGCCGTGTGCATGAAATTGGAAACATTAGGAGTCATATAAGAAAACGTTGATGTCGTTGCTTGTAGATGTCGCTGTCGCTGATGTCGTTGCTTCAATGAAAAATTTTGAACATTTGGGCAGTTTTTACTTTACATACATATGTCAGATGAATGGTATTTAAGCCAATTTCAGTTAAATTGGATAAGAAATGCGCCCTCTAGAGGCTCAAGAAGTCAAGACCCAAGATCGGTTTATATGGCAGCTATATCAGGTTATGGACCGATTTAAACCATACTTGGCACTGTTATTGGATATCATAACAAAACACGTTGTGCAAAATTTCATTGCAATCGGATAATAATTGCGTCAGGTGGACTTTGGGGTGTACTCTAAAGATCTAGAACTGGTCATATCGAAGAGGTTACCCGACCACTGCAGTGGGTATCAAGCAGAGATCCTTGCAACTAAAGAAGTGGTGGAATGGCTAAGATATAATGTCATTATGACGATTGGCACAAATATCTTTTCAGACAGTCAGGCAGCCATTAAATCCCTGGAGAACGTATGTCTGAATACAAAAACCGCCCTCGACGGTCGCTGATCTCTCAACTAGATGGTTGAACAGTTCAAAATTCACCTGTTCTGGGTGCCGGGCCACAGAGATGCAAATGCAAATTTTGCCCATGAACATTCCACCAAGGAACAGGGGCAAACTTCTCACATATCAATGAGTGCAGTCCGATTTAAGTTTTTTAAGCCCAATGATAAGAGGACTTCTATTTTATAGCCGAGTCCAAACGGCGTGCCGTAGTGCGACATCTCTTGGGGGAGAAGTTTTACATGGCATAGTACCACAAATGATGCCAGCATTAGGAGGGGAAAACCACCGTTGAAATTTTTTCAGATGGTCTCGCCAGGATTCGAACCCAGTCAGCGTCATAGGCGAACATGCTAACCTCTGCGCTACGGTGGCCTCCACAGGGCGACAGAGATATCCCAGGGAATTCTAAAGCGGACGAGCTAGAAACTACCTTACACACTCCAGGGACACTAGAATCTGTGGGAATGCCTCTAGCGACATGTAAGCTAAGTTTTCAGGACCAGGCCCGAAGGGCAACGAATGATAGATGGTCGCAAAGAGGGGGGGTGTGAGCATTCCAAAATTATGTGGCCTAATCTAGACTTGAAGAGGTCTACCGCCTTGATGTCAGAAGTTAGAACAGACGTCTCAGTCATTGTATCCGTCATGACAGGTCACTGTCTAATCGAGAAACATGCTGACACCCTGAAGATTTGCAGTAACGACTTTTGCAGAAGCTCTGAGGACATCGATAAAGAATAGACTATAGAACACCATCTGTGTGTGTGGCCTGCACTGGCAGTCAGAAGGAGTTTTACTTTAGCTTTTCATTTCTTTGAGAACCGATTTAACGGATATGAACATTCGCAATTTGTTGGGCTTTTTAAAGCGATCTGGATGGTTCAACGGTAGAAACTAGGAGGCATTTTCCTTCTTCTGTTGCTGTGGTATCACAATGGACGAAAACATCTAAGTGAATCTGATGACAGACTGCCAGACTTAAACCCAACCTAACCTAAAATACGCAGCAGGTCTCGGTCAAAAATGCACAGAAAAGAAACTATTGGGTTGCCCAAAAAGTAATTGCGGATTTTTTAAAAGAAAGTAAATGCATTTTTAATAAAACTTAGAATGAACTTTAATCAAATATACTTTTTTTACACTTTTTTTCGAAAGCAAGCTAAAAGTAACAGCTGATAACTGACAGAAGGAAGAATGCAATTACAGAGTCACAAGCCGTTGAAAAAATTTGTCAACGCTGACTATATGAAAAATCCGCAATTACATTTTGGGCAACCCTATAAAAGTCAAATTTCTCCCAAAAAGAGAAGAAATGTTGTAGATCTCAAGCAGACCTTTTCTAAGGATTTTTGAGCCCTATCTTATTTTGAGAGATTTGGCAGCCCCAACAAATTTTCGGAATACCGACTTGACCAACTTTAAGGGCCTGTAAAAAGGCGCCCGGACAACCTGGGCCTTGAAATTTTGCCCAACACCTCAGCTCTAATCATTCCAAATTTCATAATCATAATTTTTGCTAGTTTTTTTTCGATTTTATCCCACTGTGCATCGCTTGATTGCCTTAGAATGTCAAGACGATCAAGAATATACTTTATGTGGTCCCAGATCAATATTTCGTTGTGTTACAAACGTAGTGATTAGATTAGTATACCTCCCATTCTATGGTGATGAGTATAACAAAACACCAGCACTCACCTATTCCAAAATTAAAATTTACAATGAAGAACATGAAGTGGGCCATAACATCAAATGTTCATGAATGTTGGCCAAATTATGCCTAAAGACACTCAATAACACTGAATAAAATTAGCACATTTAAAACTCAAATGGTTTGGCTTTAAATTTGTTTTTACAAAAGGCCAGCAAATAGACTTGCAAACCAATGGCCTTGAATTTGGTTTTTTGCCATTTGTGGAATTGTGATTTTATTTCCCAAATTTCCTCCCTATAATTAAAGCTGAAGTTTGGCATGACATATGCTAATTTTATGGGCGTTAGAGTTCGCCAGAGAGAGATTTATTATTTCCTCAATGTGCCACCAGCGTTTGTAATTTGAAGACAATATTTCAAAATAATTTTTCATATCATAGTGTTGGTAAACTAAGTAAAGGAATGTGCCTTGAATGCTAAACGATGCCAATTAGCTCTTAATATCGGTGGTAGAAAGGAGGGTTGCAGATATTAGTCTGCCCCGTGCCACTATAGACATACACCTAAGCCAGTAATCGGATTGTTGTGTGCTCTTAAAACTAACGAGTAAAAGTGAGCTAAGTTGGGGCGATCCGAATCTTATATACCCTCCACCATGGATCGCATTGGTCGAGTTCTTGCGACCTCTAGAGGCTCAAGAAGCCAAGATCGCAGATCGGTTTATATGACAGCTACATCAGGTTATGAACCGATTTGAACATTATTTAAAACAGTTGATGAAAGTAAGAATAAAATACGTCATGCAAAATTTCAGCCAAATCGGATAAGAATTGCGCCCTCTAGAGGCTCAAGAAGTCAAGACCCAAGATCGGTTTACATGATAGCTATATCAGGTTATAAACCGATTTAGACCATACCTAGCACAGTTGTTGCATATCATAACAAAACACGTCGTGCAAAATTTCAGCCAAATCGGATAAGAATTGCGCCCTCTAGAAGCTCAAGAAGTCAAGTCCCCAGATCTGTCTATATGACAGCTATATCAGGTTATAAACCGATTTAGACCATACCTGGCACAGTTGTTGGATATCATAGCAAAACACGTTGTGCAAAATTTCATTCCAATCCGATAAGAATTGCGCCCTCTAGAGACCCAAGAAGTCAAGACCCAAGATCGGTTTATATGGCAGCTATATCAGGTTATAATCCGATTTAGACCATACATGGCACAGTTGTTGGATATCATAAAAAAACACGTCGTGCAAAATTTCATTCCTATCGGATAAGAATTGCGCCCTCTAGAGGCTCGAGAAGTCAAGACCCAAGATCGGTTTACATGACAGCTATATCAGGTTATGGACCGATTTGAACCATACTTGGCATAGTTGTTAGATATCATAGCAAAACACGTTGTGCAAAATTTCATTCAAATCGGATAAGAATTGCGCCCTCTATAGGCTCAAAACGTCAAGACCCAAGATCGGTTTACATGATAGCTATATCAGGTTATGGACCTATTTGAACCATTTCTGACAAAGTTGTTGCATATCATAACAAAACACGTCGTGCAAAATTTCATTCCAATCGGATAAGAATTGCGCCCTCTAGAGGCTCAAAACGTCAAGACCCAAGATCGGTTTATATGACAGCTATATCAGGTTATGGACCGATTTGAACCATACTTGGCACAGTTGTTGGATATCATAACAAAACACGTCGTGCAAAATTTCATTTCAATCGGATAAGAAATCCGCCTCTAGAGACACAAGAAGTCAAGACCCAAGATCGGTTTACATGCCAGCTATATCAAAACCTGGACCGATATGGCCCATTTACAATCCCAACCGACCTTCACTATTAAGAAGTATTCGTGCAAAATTTTAAACAGCTACCTTTACTCCTTCGAAAGTTAGCGTGCATTCGACAGGCAGACGGACGGACGGACATTGCTAGATCGACTTAAAATGTCACGACGATCAAGAAGATATATACTTTATGGGGTCTCAGAGGAATATTTCGCTCGAACCCATCCTATGGTGGAGGCTATAAAAAAAGTAATCTCGTCAAGGGTCTGACGTCGCAATGGTCAGCCAGGACTCTTTTTCAGCAGTCTAAAGATTTGCTTCCTTAGCCTCAGTGTAAGTGACGTCCTGACCCGCGAAATATTCGTCTACAAGGCCTTTGCCACCTGTAACCTACAGCAGCAGGCTACGCCTAATTCTTACGATCATCATAGAAGGCGACCACCTTACCAAGAAGCCCGCACGGAAGAGGGCTCACTGATTCCAATGCATGATCTGTCGTAATCAACGATTCGCGATTTGCTTCCCACCACCTTTTGATGACCCATCTATCTCCTCGACCTCAAATGACCCGGCGGACCCGATGGGAGCATATCGAGAAAACAAGTAAAAAATATGCCATTTTTAGAACGAATAGAGATAGCCTTTTAAAATTTAAAACGTCTATAGCTGAGGTGTTATCGAGACCATGTGCAAAATTTCAAGGCCCTAGGTGGACCGGGCGTCTTTTGGCAGGCCCCTAAATTTCGTCAACTTGGCTTTTCGAAAAATTGTTTGGGATGCCATCTTCATTTTCAAAATTTTTTTTTTTTTTTTGCTGGATAGCGCTTAAAAATCTCTACAAAAAATGCGGTGTACAGTATCTCCACTGATTTCTGAGATACAGAAGTTTTAATTTGCAATGCAAATGACACATTTTTACTTTTTTTTCGATTTTCTCCCACTGTACGACTTTAGAGCCATCAATGCCAGCTGAATGGCCACATACATGGTGCGACTCTGACCGGCATCCGTATCGATATCTTCTCTATTTCTTCAGGAGCGCAAAGACCTCCATCTGAAACATGTTGCAGCCGTCCAAATCCTAATGATTCCCTGAGTTCAAGGAATTCAATGAAGACTCTTGCCCCGGTGCCCTCATTCAATTTCGATCCATCCATGTATACAGCAGGTCCAGGAAAGGACGGTGTAACTGCCAGCCTAGATATCCTTTTTCGGGAAAAATTCAAAACCATAGACAAGAAGTACTCCACTGATATAAAATCAATAGCCCCGCATGCGTCGTCTCCATCCCCTGCAGAATAGAAGAATACCCAAAGTTTGAAATGCCAGCTACTTGACTCTTTCAGTCTAAGGGCGCTCTTCATTGCCACACATCGAGCATACAGGTGCAAAACCAAGAATCGAGAATGGCATTCACCGCATGTCTCTAGGCACTCCTTCAGAGACTAGCACCGTTAGTCTGGACAACTGTACCCTGCCGACCCGGAGGTTACAGTTGTCCAAAGGTTAATGCTACATTAGACCGCCGTAGACATTTGCTCCTTTACGGAAGGAGCACTGGGTCCCTTGAACCTCAACCTAAACGGAGTCCTATTAAATTTCCCGGTTATTAAGAGGACACATAAGAGGGAGATAAGATCGATAGTTGTTGCTCTACAACGCACGGAGGTCTACCTAAAAATCTCCCAGTGGACCAGTATGCTATTGGGTTGCCCAAAAAGTAATTGCGGATTTTTCATATAGTCGGCGTTGACAAATTTTTTCACAGCTCTTGACAGGATTATCAACGCGAACTAGCGAGATAGTGTGATCAGAAGATGGCCCACAAGGGGAACGGCTCAAGGAGGGTTAATTTCGCAGATTTTCTGGACTTTGTAGTAAACGAAGTCCGAACAAGAAAGGAAGAAAGGTATGGCGGAAGGAGGATAGGAAGACTCGTACCTAAAAGCTCGTGATGGTGCCAAGACTGGCCTCTGTCCGAGTTGAGGGAGCATTTGAATCCACACCCCAGGCAAAAACCGATGATTGTTAGGCAACCTGTTGCGGTCTATTTTCGGAACTATGTAGTCTAGGTTGCGACTAGGCTGAGGGAGCTTGGCCAGGGAGTAAGGCCAAATTTTCATGCTGGATACTCTAGATCGGGACCTGACTCGCACGAATTCGCCTTAACGGAAAAGAGGATTGGGAGACAAATGCTGTTTTAGAGGAAGATGAGAGCTCTGTATTCACTGATGGTTCCATTATAAAGTCAAGCACGGCATTGAGACATTCAACATACATGTATCGCTGGGACTGCCGAGTGAGTGAAGGGTCTTTAAGATAGAGGTCTGTACAATGCGGTAGCCGCATATCAAATCCTTCAAAATTCTGAATTTGTGTATCGCGGCGCTCGAGGCCTTGGATTCGGAGTCAGTAAAATCGATGTGCTGGAGGCTACCGTAGCGCAAAGGTTAGCATGTCCGGCTATGACGCTGAACACCTGATGCGAATCCAAGCAAGAACGTGAGAAGACAATTTTCAGCGATGGTTTTCCCCCTCCTAATGCTGACGTCATTTGTGAGGTGCTTTGCCATTTGAAAAAATGATATGACAGCCATGTAAAAACTTCTCCCCAAAGAGGAGTCACACTGCGGCACACCGTACGAACTCGGCCATAAAAAGGAGGTCCCTTATCTTGAATCGGACAGGAATCAAACTTGAATCGGACAGGAATCAATGAGTCCTGTGGTTTTCTTCTCCTAATACTGACGTCATTTGTGAGGTACTTTGCCATTTGAAAAAATGATAAGACAGCCATGTAAAAACTTCTCCCCGAAGAGGTGTCGCACTGCAGCACACCGTACGAACTCGACCATAAAAAGTAGGTCCCTTACCTTGAGCTTAAACTTGAAGCGCGCAGGACTCCTTCTTCTTCATTGAAGAAGTTTGCTCCTGTCCCTTAATAAAATGTTCCAATTTGCATTTGCAAATTAGAAGTTCCTGGCAGAATGATTGGTTCCACAAATAAATCCTAGACTCATGATATAGCGCCCAGACACTATGGCTATGAGAAGGCGCACGAAAATGGCAGGATGGGCTTGTGGACCGCAAACAAATCCGCCCTTGTAACTGTGCCATTTTTTGAACTACTGAACTTAGTTGAAAGGATGGCTTGTGTGTAGAAGGTGGTGAGGTGTCAACGGACTCAGATCGAAGAAGCTACCGGCTTTTAGTAAAAGGTCACTGAGCACTATGCAGGAGTTATAAACGGGGGCCATGCGATATGCCATATGTCGGCCCACATGGGAAGCCCGCAAAATGTTTGCTGAAGAAGCTGGCTTGATGAGGATGAAGTGGAGACGACTTAGCACTTGTTTTGTTCATGTCTTGGTCCAGAGGAGAAGAAACTTTCCCATTTTGTGTAGGAGGTTTACATCTAGGGATCTGGGCACTCACTTTTCTCTACCTTCTCATCTATACTTCTTTTCTTGCTAGGACAATGGTTTAAATCTGATCTCCGTAAGAACTTTCATACCCACCACCGAAGGATGGGGTATATTCATTGTCTCATTCCGTTTGCAACACATCGAAATATCCATTTCCGACACTATGAGGTATATATAAAGCGTAAAAATCTAAGACGACCTAGCCATGTCTGTCCGTCCGTCTGTCTGTCGAAATCACTCTACAATCTTTAAAATTGGAGATATTGAGCTGAAAATTTGCACAGATTCTTTTTTTGTCCGTAAGCAGGTTAAGTTCGAAGATGGGCTATATCGGACTATATCTTGATATAGCCCCCATATAGACCGATCCGCCGATTTAGGTTCTTAGGCCCATAAAAGCCACATTTATTATCCGATTTTGCAGAAATTTCGGACAGTGAGTTGTGTTAAGCCCCTCGACATCCTTCTTCAATTTGGCCCAGATCGGTCCAGATTTGGATATAGCTGCCATATAGACCGATCTGCCGATTTATGGTCTTAGGCTATTAAAAGCCACACTTATTATCCGATTTCGCTGAAATTTGAGACAGTAAGTTGTGTTAGGCCCTTCGACATCCTACTTCAATTTGGATATAGCTCCCATATAGACCGATCCGCCGATTTAGGGTCTTACGACCATAAAATTTTGGACAGTGAGTTGTGTTAGTTCCTTCGACATCCTTCTTCAATTTGACCCAGATCGGTCCAGATTTGGGTATAGCTGATATATAGACAAAGCACTCGACTTAAGGTTTTGGGCTCATAAAAGGCGTATTTATTGTCCGATGTCGTTGAAATTTGGGAAAGTGAGTTAGGCTATGCCCCTCGATATCTTTCTGCAATATGGCACAGATCGGTCCAGATTTGGATATAGCTGCAAAATATAACGATCTCCCGATTTAAGATTTTGGGGCCATAAAAGGCGCATTTATTGTCCGAAATTTGAGACAGTGAGTTGTGTTAGGCCCTTCGACATCCTTCTTCAATTTGGCCCAGATCGATCCAGATTTGAATATAGGTGCTATATAGACCGATCTCTCGATTTAAGGTTTTGGGCCCATAAAAGACTCATTTATTGTCCGATGTCGACGAAATTTCGGGACAGTGAGTTGTGTTAGGCCCCTCGACATTCATTTTCAATTTGGCTCAGATCGGTCCAGATTTGGATATAGCTGCTATATAGACCGATCTCTCGATTTAAGGTTTTGGGCTCATAAAAGGCGCATTTATTGTCCGATTTCGCTGAAATTTGGGACAGTGAGTTGTGTTAGACCCTTCGACATCCTTCTTCAATTTGGCCCAGATCGGTTCAGATCTGAATATAGGTGCTATATAGACCGATCTCTCGATTTAAGGTTTTGGGGCCATAAAAGGCGTATTTATCGTCGGATGTCGCCGAAATATAGGACAGTGAGTTGTGCTGGGTCCTTTCACATTCTTCTTCAATTTGGCCCGGATTGATTCAGATTTGAATATAGGTGCTATATAGACCGATCTCTCGATTTAAGGTTTTGGGGCCATAAATGGCGCATTTATTGTTCGATTTCGCTGAAATTTGCGACAGTGAGTTGTGTTAGACCCTTCGACATCCTTCTTCTATTTGGCCCAGATCGGTCCAGATTTGGATATAGCTGCAATATTGACCGATCTCTCGATTTAAGGTTTTGGGGCCATAAAAGACGCATTTATTGTCCGATTTCGCTGAAATATGGGACAGTGAGTTGTGTTAGACCCTTCGACATCCTTCTTCAATGTGGCCTAGATCGGTTCAGATTTGAATATAGGTGCTATATAGACCGATCTCTCGAATTATGGTTTTGGGGCCATAAAAGGCGCATTTATTGTCCGATTTCGCCGAAATTTGGGACAGTGAGTTGCGTTAGGCTCTGCGACATCCTTCTTCAATTTGGTCCAGATCGGTTCATATTTGAATATAGCTGCCATATAGACCGATCTCTCGATTGAATGTTTTGGGGCCATAAAAGGCGCATTTATTGTTCGATGTCGCCGAAATTTAGGACAGTGAGTTGTGTTAGGCCGTTTGACATTCTTCTTCAATTTGGCTGGGATCGGTCCAGATTTGGATACCCACCCGGCCTGGCCGTACTTAATGCCTTTTTACTTGTTTAAAAGCAAAATTTCAATATCATTTCTCTAAAGAAAATAATTTTTTAAAATTTTCTGCAATATTTAAATTGTAATAACATTCTCTTTAGACGCAAAATTTCCAATGAAATTCTCTCTTAAGACAAAATTTCATTGTAATCTTTTTCGAACAGTTGTTGTCTCCTTAGCCCCCATTCCAAAGTACAGTACAAATATCTTTTTTCCCAAATGCCACCTCAAGTTCAACGAATTTTAACACACAAAAGAAAATTGTCTACAATCATCATTGAAAATAATTTCAAAGTCATCGCTTGTTAAAATCACATTCGTTCAAGTTCACAGCGAACTAAAGATGCAATGCCAGAGCCCAACTGAGGGTGATGGCTGTGTTAATGATTTTACACCATAATTAACAATAATTGGCAATAGTAGTGGCAATTTCAGTTATCATTTGTCGGTATAATAACTGTAAACTAAACCGTCTAGTATTTCCCACTTAACTCCATATTTTTATGCAATTTTTCAACAAACTACAATATCATAAAAAAAACAATCGATTTGTTTGGAATTTCTAAACATTTCATTGGGAAATCGAGAAATCATTAATCAAACATTTCCTAAAGCCCGTCGAACAAATTGGAGGATTACAACACTCACATGCCCTTTCTATTGAAATGTGGTCCAAACATGCGCCAAACAATGGGTAGTTACACTTTGTGGGCCTATATTAAGTCGGCATTTAAAAAGAGATTTGTGGTCTATGATTTTTTTTTTTTTTGGGCGCCGGGCAAATTGAATGTCGTTCGTGCCGTTCCATCAATCATTCAATCTGAAATCAATCATATATGCAAATGAATGTTTAAGGGAAAATTATATGCAAGCCATTTAGTTGTTCCCGCCGAGGTCATTCATTGTGAATGCATTTATTTGTTGTTAAGATATGTCTGCTTTTGATTTTAATTCGAGGTGTGAGATGGTGGAGGTTCAATTAAGTTGTCTCTTAAATTGGATGGTTTTAATGATACTCAAATGATCAAAGGAATTCATATGCAATACTCGTACTATTGGGTTGCCCAAAAAGTAATTGCGGATTTTTTAAAAGAAAGTAAAAGCATTTTTAATAAAACTTAGAATGGACTTTAATCAAATATACTTTTTTATACTTTTTTTCTAAAGCAAGCTAAAAGTAACAGCTGATAAAAAAAGCTGTGAAAAAATTTGTCAACGCCGACTATATGAAAAATCCGCAATTACTTTTTGGGCAACCCAATACTTCTATGTCAAGCTCAGATAATGAAGTCGGTGTTGCTATGCGGCACGCCGTTGGGACTCGGCATAAAAAAGGAGGAACTTTGCCAGCTTAAACTTTAATCGGACTGCAATCATTGATATAAGAGAAGTATCTCCTGTTCCTTAATGGAATTCTCACATAGTGTTGTGTTATGACTCCCAATAACTGTGCCAAGTAAGGTCCAAATCGGTGGTGGGTTCCCAAGATTCGACTCGGCCGAACTTAGACGCTTTTACTTGATTTTTATTCAGCAATTGATTCCATATTCATGATGATCAGAAGTGTTTTGATAGGAATACACCAACACAGCATTGTTTACCAAACAAGAGACTATCAAGTTTTTGATATAGATAACCTCTTTAGAAGACAAAGACGGAACACAAAGACGAGCAGACTAAGGATATTTTCTACGAGCGCCTACAGAGAGAATATGACCGCTGCTCCACCCATGATATTAAAATCGTTCTGGGAGATTTTAATGAGAAGATGGGAAGACACTTTTGGTCCAACAGTCGGAAAAATTAGCCTCTACAAGATAAAGTTCACTAATGGCTTGAGGCTGATAGATTTCGCCACGGCAGAAAACATGGTAGTAGCACCAGATTTCCACATAAAAATATTCACAAAGCCACATGGCTGTCACCCAATCAAAACACGAAGAACCAAAATGATCACGTTGTGGTAGATGTATGACATTCATCCAGCGTGTTACATGTTGGATCAATCTGTGGAATGAATATAAATTCCGATCATTACCTTGTGGCAGCAAAGGTTCCCACAAGTTTGACAATGGCGAGGAAAGTACGATCTGACACTGCACGGAAGCTGGACAATGAAAAGCTGCAAGCACAACAGATGGCAGCGGCATACTCTACTCGACTGAGGCACTCCTTGTTCCGATGACATAATGGCGCTGTGGCAAAGTATTGCCCACTCCATGGAAAATGTCGCGAAATCCGAAAGGCGAAAGCCTCCTCCAAGAAACCCATGGTACAACCAAGAGTGTCGAGATGCTATTGAAGCCAAGAATGCGGCATATAGAGCAACACTGCAATCAGTAGCAACGCGCCAGTTGAAGAAGAGGTATCGGGAGAAAAGGAGAGAGGAGAAACGTCTATTCCGCAGAGAGAAAAAGGAAATGGAAAGACGTGAGTGTGTGTGGATTGAGAAGTACTGGAGTCAGAATGACGAAATAAGAAATGGAAAGACGTGAGTGTGAGCGAATTGAGATGTACAGGAGTCAGAATGAAGTCTGGAAATTCTACCAAAGAATTAAACATCAAACCGATGGCTTTGGTGCAGGTACATCCTCCTTCAGAGACAGAGAAGGAAATCTGGTAACTGACACAGATAACATGCTGGGGATATGGAAAGAACATTTAACCCAAGTGCTAGCGCCCGAAGTTGGCGACGAAGAGGATACCGCAGAACCAATCAATGATGATGGTATGGAATGTTTACCTCCAAGAAATGGAAAGACGTGATGTCCGGAAATTCTACCAAAGAAGAAGAAGATGGTATAGAATTTTCACCTCCTAGTCAGAATGAGGTCCAAGCAGCAGTGACCCGACTAAAGAACAACAAGGCAGTAGGAGCCGACGGGTTACCCGCTGAACTATTTAAGACCGGAGGCGACACGCTGATAAGGCGTATGCATCGCCTTATCTGCGCAATCTGGCTAGAAGAACGCATACCCGATGATTGGAACCTCTGCATACTATGTCCCGTACACAAGAAAGGAGACAAGACGGAATGTGCCAACTACAGAGGAATAAGTCTCCTCCCCATCGCACACAAGATACTCTCGAGCGTACTGTGTGAAAGATATAAAAACCAAAAGTAAATGAGATAATTGGGGCCTATCAATGCGGCTGGTAAATCCACCCTGGACTAGATATTCACTCTGCGCCAAATCCTGGAAAAGACCCGAGAAGGACATATCAATACCTACCATCTCTTTACTGACTACAAAGCCTCTACCACTTTACATTCAAAGGTATTTCAAGCCATATCTGAGTTGGTGTCCCTGCAAAATTAATAAGACTCTGCAGAATGACACTTGCTGATACGCGTTCCTCAGTAAGAATAGGAAAGAATCTCTTTGAACCATTTAATACCAAACGAGGTTTCAGACAAGGAGACAGCCTATCGTGTGATCTCTTTAATATCCCCTTGGAGAAGATTATACGAGATGCAAATGTGAACAGATATGGCACACTAATCACATATGATACTCGCCTATGCCGACGACATCATAGGTCGGTCACCGGAAGTAGTAACTGCAGCCTTTGAAAGAATCGAAAGAGAGTCAATGAAAATGGGTCTGGCAGTAAATGGAGATAAGACGAAATGGATGGTCTCCACTTCCAAAAAGCCTTTTACAACCGAGCAGATGAAGAAAATGGATAAAGTGGGGAACCACAACTTTGCGACAGTCAGTAACTATACCTACCTCGGCACCGCCGTAACCGAAACGAATGACACCAGTTTTGAGATAAAGCGAAGAATAATACTGGCAAACAGATGCTAATTTGGACTAAGCAAACAGTTTAGAAACAAGGCGACCTCTCGACAGACGAAGACTACACTTTACAAGACACTGATGCTACCCGCGCTGTTATATGGTTCTGAAGCATGGGTACTTGTAAAAGCAGATGAGGCAGTGCTTGGAGTATTTGAGAGAAGGATTCTTTGTAAAATAGATGGAGATAATGGAGGATATAGGCGACGTTTGAATCAAGAGTTGTATAAGCTGTATGACAACGATAGCATAGTTACACGCTTCAAAATACAATGGCTGCGTTGGCTAGGTCATGTTGTCAGAATGGATGAAGAAGCTCCAGCAAAGAAATCTTTTGAAGGCAAACACGGTGGTACACGCAAACCGGGAAGACCAAAAGCCCGATGGAAAGATCAAGCGGTGGGAGACACCTCGAAACTTGGTGTAAGAGATTTTATAATAAGCGCAGAAGATCGAGGCGCTTGGAACAATTTTCTTCGTTCGGCTAGTGGAACAAATATTCTGTGATAGCGAATTAAAAAAAAAAGACAAAAAACTTCTTTAGTTTCTATTATTTCCATTTTTAACACTTTCGGTGAACCAATAATTTATTTTAAGTACAAGGCTAAACAACACTTTTGCCGCGTCTGGTATTAAAGTAATACCAAATGGTATTAAAGTAATATCAAGTAGTATTAAAGTAATAGCAAATGGTATTAAAGTAATACCAAATGGTATTAACGTGTTATTGGCAAATAATAACGCGAATAAAACAATACCAGCGGGTATTAGCAAAGTTCCGACCTTTTTGTTATCACTGTACAAGGTGACAGACTCTCAAAAGTTGAGCCCTTTTTTATTTTATTGGGTTGCCCAAAAAGTAATTGCGGATTTTTTAAAGAAAGTAAATGCATTTTTAATAAAACTTAGAATGAACTTTAATCAAATATACTTTTTTTACACTTTTTTTCTAAAGCAAGCTAAAATTAACAGCTGATAACTGACAGAAGAAAGAATGCAATTACAGAGTCACAAGCTGTGAAAAAATTTGTCAACGCCGACTAATGAAAAATCCGCAATTACTTTTTGGGCAACCTAATAGTTCTTATGAGAAAATTTACAAAATTTTCTTA
This sequence comes from Stomoxys calcitrans, assembly GCF_963082655.1. Lineage (NCBI taxonomy): Eukaryota > Metazoa > Arthropoda > Insecta > Diptera > Muscidae > Stomoxys > Stomoxys calcitrans. Next base: position 238,562,791 of record NC_081552.1, on the reverse strand, counting down.
AGAACATGCTCATGAAAGGAATAGTAGGATGATTGCCACAATTGCTGCGCGATTCCAGTTTATGCACAATGATAATAAAACTCCTTTCTATTGCCTAGTACGAACGACAGGCTACTGAGCGACAGCTCTTTATAGAAAATACTAATATGGGTAAAAACTTCAATAAAATGTGATTTTTTAAGCTATTATCTTTTTGGCAAAACTAGTTCAAACAGCTCACGCAAGTCTCGTGTTTTGTTTCGCTGTCAAACATCTTCAGTTTGGTTTATAATTTAACCATAAATCGTCTTACAAACGAACAACGCTTGCAAATTATTGAATTTTATTATCTAAATGCCTGACCTGTTAAGAAAGTTCATCGCGCCCTTCTTCCATTTAATGGACGAAGCTCATTTTTGACCCAATGGGAAAGTAAATAAGTAGAATTGTCGATTTTGGAGTGAAGATCAGCCAGAAGCATTCCAAGAGCTACCAATACATGCAGAAAACAGTCACAGTTTCGTGCGGTTTATGGGCTGGTGGCATCATTGGACCGTACTTCTTCAAAGATGATGCGTAATGAGCGCTTCCGTGAGATGATATCCAACTTTTGTTTTGTCCAAAATGCAAGAGCTACCAATGCATGCAGAAAACAGTCACAGTTTGGTGCGGTTTATGGGCTGGTGGCATCATTGGACCGTACTTCTTCAAAGATCATGCGTAATGAGCGCTTCCGTGAGATGATATCCAACTTTTGTTTTGTCCAAAATGCAAGAGCTACCAATGCATGCAGAAAACAGTCACAGTTTGGTGCGGTTTATGGGCTGGTGGCATCATTGGACCGTACTTCTTCAAAGATCATGCGTAATGAGCGCTTCCGTGAGATGATATCCAACTTTTGTTTTGTCCAAAATGCAAGAGCTTGACTTGCATGACATGTGGTTTCAACCAGACGGTGCCACATGGCACACAGCACGCGTTACAAAGGACTTATTAAGAGGCAAGTTCGGTGAACATTTTATTTCACTTTCGGAACCTGTCAACTGGCCGCCTAGATAGTGCGATTTAACGCTTTTAGACCATTTTTTGTCGGGCTATGTTAAAGCTCATGTCCATACAGACAAGCCCGCTACAATTGACGCATTGGAAGACTACATTGAAGCATTTATTCATGAGATACCGGCCGAAATTTTGGAAAGACTATGCGGGTGGATCATTTGAGGCGCAGTCGCGGTCAACATTTGAATGAAATAATCTTCAAATTTTAAATTATATGGACCGTACTATCGATTCAAATAAAGATGACATGCATTTTTCTGAATTTCATGTGTTTTTATACCCACCACCATAGGATAGGTGGTATATTCATTTAGTCATTCCGTTTGCAATACATCGAAATCACAATTTCCGACCCTACAAAGTATATATATTTCGGATCGTGGTAAAATTCTAAGTAACAGCTGATAACTGACAGAAGAAAGAATGCAATTACAGAGTCACAAGCTGTAAAAAAATTTGTCAACGCCGACTATATGAAAAATCCGCAATTACTTTTTGAGCAACCCAATAGTTCGGATCGTCGAAAATTCTAAGACGATTTAACGATGTCCGTCAATCTACAGCCTTCAAAAATTGAGATATTGAGCTGAAATTTGCCACAGATACGTCTTTTTGATGCACGCTGGTTGAGTTCTTGAACGGACCAAATCGGACTATATTTGGATATAGCTGCTATATAGACCGATCGGCCGATAAAGGGTCTGAAGTCCATAAAAGCTTTATTTATTTCCCGATTTAGCTGAAATTTGCCACAGCGGGTTATTTTAAGCCTCTCGATATCTGACTTTGATATGGTTCAAATCGGACTATATTTAGATATAGCTGCCATATAGATCGATCTGCCGATAAAGGGTCTGAAGTCCATAAAAGCTTTATTTATTTCCCGATTTAGCTGAAATTTGCCACAGCGGGTTATTCTAAGCCTCCCGACATCTGACCTAAATATGGATTAGATCGGTCCATATAGAGATGTAGCTGCCCTTTAGATCGATCTGCCGATAAAGGGTCTGAAGGCCATAAAAGTTTTATTTATTACCCGATTTCGCTGAAATTTGCAACAGTGGGTTATATTAAGCCTCCCGACATTTGATCTTAATATGGATTAGATCGGTACATATTGAGATATATTGGGTTGCCTAAGAAGTAATTGCGGATTTTTTATATAATCGGCGTTGACAAATTTTTTCACAGCTTGTGACTCTGTAATTGCATTCTTTCTTCTGTCAGTTATCAGCTGTTAATTTTAGCTTGCTTTAGAAAAAAAGTGTTAAAAAAATTATATTTGATTAAAGTTCATTCTAAGTTTTATTAAAAATGCATTTACTTTCTTTTAAAAAATCCGCAATTACTTTTTGGGCAACCCAATAGCTGCCATATAGACCCATCTCCCGATAAAGGGTCTGAAGCCCATATAAGCTTTATTTATTACACGATTTCGCTGACATTTAAAACAGTGGGTTATTTTAAGCTTCCCGACATCTGACGTAAATATGATTCAAATCGGACTATATTTAGATACAGCTGTCATATAGACCGATCTGCCGATAAAGTTTCTGAAGGCCATAAAAGCTTTACTTATTACCCGATTTCGCTGAAATTTGAAACAATGAGTAATTTTAGGCCTCCTAACATAGGACCCAAATATGGTGCAGATCGAACTATACTTAGATATAGCTGCCATATAGACCGATCTGCCGATAAAGGGTCTGAAGCCCATAAAAGCTTTATTTTGTTACCCGATTTCACTAAAATTTAAAACAGTGCGTTATTTTACGCCTCCCAACATCCGACTTAAATATGGTTCAGATAGGACTGTATTTAGATATAGCCGTCATATAGACCCATCTCCCGATAAAGGGTCTGAAGCCCATAAAAGCTTTATTTATTCCCCGATTTCGCTGAAATTTGAAATACAAAATTCAACATTGACTTATATATATTAGACCATTCAATGTTCGTGCCGAATTTGGGTGCATAAGTTATCCAATTTTCACCGAATTTTGACGAAACGGGGGTTTACATATATACCCGAGGTGGTGGGTGTTCAAAGTTCAGCCCGGCCGAACTTAATGCCTTTTTACTTGTTTTTTTTTTTGACAACTTTCCTATAGCTCTTAAAAATCACCTTGAACTTATGACACTAACATTAGTAAGGGGAAACTATCGCGGAAATTATTTGCTGTCATTTTTGTCAGAATCTGAACCCAGCCATTCATCGACATAGTTGGACTTGCAAATCTCTATGACACGGCGGCCTCGAATCCCATATTAAATTATAACTAATTTTCTCCACCATTTAATATGCTAATGCATAGTTATCAAAATTATTTGAATTTCTTCATTTTTATACCCTCCACCATAGGATGGGGGTATACTCATTTCGGCATTCTATTTGTAACACCTCAAAATATGCGTCTGAGACCCCATAAAGTATATATATTCTTAATCGTCATGTCATTTTAAGTCGATCTAGCCATGTCCGTCCGTTCGTCCGTCCGTCCGTCCGTCTGTCTATCGAAAGCACGCTAACTTTCGAAGCAGTAAAGCTAGCCGCTTGAAATTTTCCACAAATCCTTTTTATTAGTGTAGGTCGGTTGGGATTGTAAATGGGCCAAATCGGTCCATGTTTTGATATAGCTGCCATATAAACCGATCTTGGGTATTGACTTATTGAGCCACAAAACAGCGCATTTCTCGCCCGATTTGACTGAAATTTTGCATGTAGTGTTTTGGTATCACTTCCAACAACATCGCTAAGTATGGTTCAAATCGGTACATGTTTTGATATTGCTGCGGTATTAACCGATCTTGGGTCTTGACTTCTTGAGCCTCTAGAGTGCGTAATTTTTATCCGATTGGAATGAAATTTTGCACTACGTGTTTTGTTCTGATATCCAATAACTCTGCCAAGTATGGTCCAAATCGGTACATAACCTGATATAGCTGCCATATAACCGATCTTGGGTCTTGACTTCTTGAGCCTCTAGAGGGCGCAATTCTCATCCGATTTGGCTGAAATTTTGTACAACGGCTTCTCTTATGACTTTCAACATACGTTTCTAATATGGTCTGAATCGATCAATAGCTTGATACAGCTCCCATATAAACCTATCTCCCGAATTTGCTTCTTGAGCCCCTACAAGGCGCAATTCTTATGCGAATGAACTGAAATTTTACACAATGACTTCTACAATGTTCAGCATTCATTTATGGTCCGAATCGGACTATAACTTGATATAGCGCCAATAGCATAGCAGTTCTTATTCAATATTCTTTGTTTGCCTAAAAAGAGATACAGCGCATAGAACTCGACAAATGCAATTCATGGTGGAGGGTATATAAGATTCGGCCCGGCCGAACTTAGGTTTTTTTATTTTTGTTTCAACATTAAAAAAGGAGATATCACCATGTCATTGGAACTTCGACATTTCCTCAATGTGTGCTTGCTTAAATTTAGAGTTTTGTTTTTCAATTCCAGACGTTAAAAAGTGACATGAGATTAAATTGTGGGTGTAATGCTTAGTTAGTAACACCATATCTGTTGACAAAGCCAAAATCATTTCACTCATCGTTTGAATTTAAAACCATGCCATTTATGCAACTTGCTAATATTAAAAATTGCCTTATTTAGAGCGATCAAAATGAGAAGAAAATGAAAAAAAAAAAATTATAAAAAAACCACCGAAGTCATATTAAATATATTCAAATTTATACTAATATAGCAAGAGATCTGTTAAATTGAATGAAAGAGAATGCAAACTGGCAGTTTTTAGACGAATATAAAAATCAATATCACAAGAACATGAATGAAGATCAACAACGTTACTAAGTTGTGAACAAGGAATTTCAACCGGAATATCCTTCTATCGAAGAATGCAATCTGGTGACGAATGTAGAAGTTTGAAGAGAAAATTGGAAGAATCTATGTATCGATTGATTGAAATATGCTACGGTGGTAGGAACGAAGATACCTCAAAACTAACAAGTAAAAAAGACGTTACGTTCTACCGGGCCGAACTTTGGATACCCACCACCTCGGGTATATACGTAAACCACCTTTCGTCAAAATCCGGTGAAGAATGCAAAACTTATGACCCATAGCAGCTATATCGAAATATGTTCCGATTTGGACCAAATATTGGGTTGCCCAAAAAGTAATTGCGGATTTTTTAAAAGAAAGTAAATGCATTTTTAATAAAACTTAGAATGAACTTTAATCAAATATACTTTTTTACACTTTTTTTCTAAAGCAAGCTAAAAGTAACAGCTGATAACTGACAGAAGAAAGAATGCATTTACAGAGTCACAAGCTGTGAAAAAATTTGTCAACGCCGACTATATGAAAAATCCGCAATTACTTTTTGGGCAACCAAATACTTATAAATACAAGTCATTGTTCAATGGGGTATAACAATATATTGATCTTTTTTAGTAGTTATATCTAAAACCAGTAATGAAAGGCAAAAGTCGGCTATATCTAAATATCAACCGATTTCTATGAAATTCACTAGTTCTATCGATAGTCATAAGAAAATCCTTTCTGCCAAATTTCGAGAGAATCGGTTAACAAATGACCATTTTATTGCTGTATTACTGCAAATCGGACGAACATATATATGGGAGCTATATCCAAATCTGAACGGATTTTTATGAAATTCACCAGTAATATCGAGAGTCATTGGAAAATCCTTCTTGCCAAATTTCGAGAGAATCGGTTGACAAATGACCATTTTATTGCTGTATTACTACAAATCGGACGAACATATATATGAGAGCTATATCCAAATCTGAACCGATTTCGATGAAATTCACCAGTTCTATCGAGAGTCATAGAAAAATCCTTTCTGCCAAACTTCGGGAGAATCGTTTAACAAATGACCATTTTATTGCTTTATTACTGCAAATCGGACGAACATATATATGGGAGCTATATCCAAATCTGAACCGATTTTTATGAAATTCGCCAGTTCTTTTGAGAGTCATAAGAAAATCCTTCCTGCCAAATTTCGAGAGAATCGGTTAACAAAAGACCATTTTGTTGCTTTATTACTGAAAATCGGGCGATCATATATATGGGAGCTATATCCAAATCTGAACCGATTTTTATCAAATTCATCAGTTCTATCGAGGGTCATAGGAAAATCTTTCTTCCCAAATTTCGAGAGAATCGGTTAACAAATGACCATTTTATTGCTGTATTACTGCAAATCGGACGAACATATATATAGGAGCTATATCTAAATCTGAGCCGATTTTTATGAAATTCACCAGTAATATCGAGAGTCATAGGAAAATCTTTCTTGCCAAATTTCGAGAGAATCGGTTTACAAATGACCATTTTATTGCTGTATTACTGCAAATCGGACGAACATATATATGAGAGCTATATCGAAATCTGAGCCGATTTTTATGAAATTCACCAGTAATATCGAGAGTCATTGGAAAATCCTTTTTACCAAATTTCGAGAGAATCAGTTAACAAATGACAATTTTATTGCTGTATTACTGCAAATCGGACGAACATATATATGAGAGCTATATCGAAATCAGAACCGATTTGTATGATATTCATCAGTTCTATCGAGAGTCATAGGAAAATCCTTTCTGCCAAATTTCGAGAGAATCGGTTAATAAATTACCATTTTATTGCTGCATTACTGCAAATCGGACGAACATATATATGGGAGCTATATCCAAATCTGGACCGATCTGAGCCAAATTAAAGAAGGATGTCAAAGGGCCCAACACAACTCACTGTCCGAAATTTCGGCGACATCGGACATTAAATGCGCCTTTTATGGCCCAAAACCTTAAATCGAGAGATCGGTCTATATGGCAGCTATATCCAAATCTGGACCCATCTGTCCTATATTGCAGAAGTAAGTCGAGGGGATTAAGTTAACTCACTGTCCCAAATTTCGGCGACATCGGACATTAAATGCGCCTTTTATGGCCCAAAACCTTAAATCGAGAGATCGGTCTATATGACAGCTATACCTAAATCTGGCCCGATCTGGGCCATATTGCAGATCTATGTCGAGCGGCTTAACTTGACTCACTGTCCCAAATTTCAGCAAAATCTGATAATGAATGTGGCTTTTATGGGCCTAAGACTCTAAATAGGCGGATCGGTCTATATGACAGCTATATCTAAATCTGGCCCGATCTGGGCCAAATTGAAGAAGGATATTGAAGGGCCTGACACAACTCACTGTCCCAAATTTCAGCAAAATCGGATAATGAATGTGGCTTTTATGGGCCTAAGACCCTAAATCGGCGGATCGGTCTATATAGGGGCTATATCAAGATATAGTCCGACATAGCCCATCTTCGAACTTAACCTGCCTATGGACACAATCTGTGCAAAGTTTCAGCTCAATATCTCTATTTTTAGAGACTGTAGCGTGATTTCAACAGATAGACGGACGGACATGGCTAGATCGTCTTAGATTTTTACGCTGATCAAGGGTCCGAAATGGATATTTCGATGTGTTGCGAGCGGAATGACAAAATGAATATACCCCCATCCCTCGGTGGTGGGTGTAATAACTACAGAGCGGAAAATATGCAAATGCATATTTTTATTGAAGAGTCGGAAAAAAGTTTTGAAAATACTGGCACTTACGGCATTCCAATCACATTAAGAAATCACGAAACTAATTTTGAATGCCTTAAGCAAGGTGGATATTTTTGAATATATTTCCATATGTTTCCGCTTCCTATGGGAGACTGTAGTAAGTTATACCGCCAATAAGGTCTCTAATACAAATTTTACGGTTCATATTCATAATAAGAAATCAGCTGGAGATGATAGTTAGCCAGCTCAATGCAAATTTGTCCATGAACATTCCACTAAGGAACAGGGGCAAACTTCTCACATATCAGTGAGTGTTGTCCGATTCAAGTTTGAGCTCCTCCTTTTTATAGCAGAGTCCGATTGGCGTGCCTTAATGCGACACCTCTTTGGGGAGAAGTTTTTTACATAGCTACGATGCATTGCATAGTACCTCACAAATGTTGCCAGCATTAGGTGGGAGGAAACTACAGCTGAAAATTTTATTTTCATGTTCTCGAAAGGATTCGAACCTAGACGTCGTTCAGCGTCATAGGCGAACAAGCTATACTCTGGGCTACGGTGGCCTCCAGCTCCAGCCAGCTCAGTATTACAAACTCTGCTAATTCACTCAACATAGAAAATCTATGAAAAACTTTGCCCTTTATCTAAACTCTAGCCATTAATTTACATAAAAATCTAACATGGGCCATCAAAAGCCACAATTAGCACCAAATTTTAGTTTACAAATAAAAATTTTAATTAAAACATAAAAATGATGCATATCTCTCAAATAAAAAAAAAGTCTTTATTGTGCCAAAAATAGGCAGGAGAAGAACAGCAAGAAGACGTAATCTAATATATTTATGTGTTTTTAGGCGTTCAAATCAACCCAAAGACCAACCACCAAAAAAAAGGGGCGACCATAAACTATCAGAAGAAAATAAAAAAAAACCCAAAACCAAACATCTCAACCATAAATTTCACTTTCTTTACATTTTTTTCTAAAGAATTTATTTTGAATTTTTAAATTGCAGTGCATGCGACAGCAACCAAGGCATTTGTCAACCATGGTCATACAGAGATGCGTACGCTCAAAGAAAATGAGGCACTGGTCTTCATCATGGCAAAAGAGAAAGAAAACACTTTTGCTTTTCACCTCCACACAATAAAAATGCATTTAAAATAGCCTAAAATTGGCCTTAAAAAGCGGAAGTCTATGGCATTCTATACCACAGACCTATGTCATGAACGCCACAGCTTTGGATTCCAACATAAAGGAAGGTCCAAATTAATTGGGGCCACAAAGAAAGAAAGGTGTAGGGAATGGGGGAAAAACAACACACACAAAAAACCAACGAGTCTCTAATAAACAATGCAATGAAAATTAAACTAAAAAGAGAGACTAATTAAATGTTCGCAGCAGATAACACGCCTGAGGCGTCGCGCCAACATATATATGTCGGCGACAATGACAGCGAGAGCAGCATCCAAAGCAACAAAAGAAATGCAATCATTTAACAAACGACAAAAAAAAACTCTAAAAAAGGGGAAAAATGCCCCCGAATCTTGTTAGCAGTTTAATGAAATCTTCATTATGATACACCCGAAAAAAAAATTAGTTCATATAAAAAAAAAAAATTTACAATCTCGACTGGACAAATTAAATCGGACAATAAATGGGCCTTATATAGGTTCAATACTGTAACTCGGGAGATCTGATCGTCTTTATGGTATCTACTAGCTGACCCGGGACCGCTCCGCTGCGCCTTCTTTTACTTTATGTGGAGCAAAATTTTTGTTGGAATATTTATTTTCGACAATTAAAGAGCTTTGAGTGAAATACCATGCTAAGAAAATAGTATATCGCTTGACTAACAGTTTAACGATATATGTGCCTTTATCTGAATCCCATATGATTTCTATTGGTCGACGATGTAAGGTGTACTCCATTCTTAAAATACTTTATTTCAGCCCGATATTCTCATGATGTTTGATTTAGTGATGTTTTTGGGGGTGAGGTGGTCCCCCAGATACATGGCCCTGAAAAAATGGCAGCATCGTGATCTTCTCTCAAATACCATTTATTTAAACCCCATATTGCCATTGGCTTAAGAGGAGTTTACAGGATGAGGCGTCCCCCCAAATATAGGTCATCAAATTCGTTTTCTCATCTCAAATACCTTTCACTTGAGCCACATATTGGCATGGTTGAAAAATTTTAACCCTTTGGGCGGTGTTTGGGGAAAAGGGTGATGCCCTAAATTCATGGTCCCACATTTGGATATCAAATTCGTATTCTACTCTCAAATACCTTTATTTGAGCCCCATATTTGGCGATGGTCGGTAATGAAAATTGCTCTTTGAGGGGTATTTTGGAAAAGGGGTAGACCTTTAGAAAATTGGTCCCAAAAGTGGGTAGCAATGATTGCTCTACCCCCCAATTCCTAACATTTAAGCTCCACATTGACATGGTCGGTAAATATGCCCGATTTAGGGGTGTTTTGGGGATTGAGGTTGTTTCCCCAACATAAAGCCCGGAAAATATTGGGTTGCCCAAAAAGTAATTGCGGACTTTTCATATAGTCGGCGTTGACAAATTTTTTTACAGCTTGTGGCTCTGTAATTGCATTCTTTCTTCTGTCAGTTATCAGCTGCTACTTTTAGCTTGCTTTAGAAAAAAAGTGTAAAAAAAGTATTTTTGATTAAAGTTTATTCTAAGTTTTATTAAAAATGCATTTACTTTCTTTTAAAAAATCCGCAATTACTTTTTGGGCAACCCAATATATCAGCAATGTGGTTTTTTCTTATATATCTTTATATCATTTATTTGAACCCCATATTGCCATTGGCCTCAACATTGGATATCAAATTCGCTTTCTAATCTCATTTAAACTCCTCATTGCAAAAGTCAGCAAATATGTCAGATTTAAGATATTGGCCCTTAAACCTTTTATTTAATCTCCATATTGCCATGGTCATGGTAAATAAGTCCTGTTTGGGGGGTGTTTTGGGGAAGGGGTCCACCCCCCAGAAACGTGGTCCCACATTTGGATATCAGATTCGTATTCTACACTCAAATACCTTTCATTTAATCCCCATATTGCCATGGTCATGGTAAATAAGTCCTGTTTAGGGGGTGTTTTGGGGAAGAGGTGGACCCACAGAAACGTGGTCCCACATTCATTTGAGTCCCATATTACCATGGCCGGTAAATATGTCCGATTTAGGGGTGTTTTGGGGTTAAGGGTGGTCCCCCGAACACTTGGTCCCACATTTGGATATAAGATTTGTATTATACTCACAAATACCTTTCATTTGAGTCCCATATTGCCATGGTCGGTAAATATGTCCGATTTAGGGGTGTTTTGGGGTTTAGGGTGGTCTCCCCGAACACTTGGTCCGACAATTGGATATCAGATACGTTTTCTTATCCTAAATAACTTTCATTTGAGTCCCATATTGTCGTGATTGGTGTTTTGGGGTGGGACGCCCCCCTAGGTACCCCATCCGAAATTGGGATACCAAATTTTTATTTTTAGGGTACTATATGAGAGCACACAAAATTTTGCTTAAATCGCACCACGCATCTCCGAGATCTGGCGTTTCTGAAAATTGGGGTAAGGGGGAGGGTCCGCTCCCCCTTCAGATATCAAAAAATTTCGAATCCTGGCGAGACCATCAGAAAAAATGTTCAGCGCTGGTTTAACCCTCCTAATGCTGGCAACTGGTGAGGTACTATGCCATGTAAATCCTCTCTCCAAAGTGGTGTCACACTGCGGCACGCCGTCCGGACTCGGCTATAAAAAGGAGGCAAAACATTGAGCTTAAACTTGAATCGGACTGCACTCATTGATATGTGAGAAGTTTGCCCCTGTTCCTTAGTGGCATGTTCATGGGAAAAATTTGCCAATTTGCAATGAGATTTGATTCTGCACAGCATAATAAATTCTCAAATGTTGACAAAATTTTCTTCGAGTGTAATTACACTGTGAGCTACTATAAAATTGTCGCCTGGCAAATCTTTCATTTAACACAGTATGAGATTGGCCAAAGCATAAGTGAGACACCGCAGCACACTTATTACAGCGTCATAATGGGAAGCTTGTCTCGAATATAAAGATGTCATGACAATGCGTTTCGTGTGTATGCTAGCCCCACAACATGGGGAGTCTTCCCGAACCCATGCATGCTACGGTCTATGCGTTAAATAATGTGTGTGTGTGTGTGTGTGTGTGTTTGTGTGTGTCATATATCATTTTCATTTATGAGATGCTTGTTTCGTCGAACTGACACTCAGAAACTGAGCGAGCGGGTGAGTGACTGTATCGACCTGTTTTCATGTTAGCACCATAGTTGTCCCTCCAAATCTTAACGTCCCCACTATGCTCTGCCAAAGTTGTTGCCTCTTTAAGCTACGAGAATAAAGACATGTAGAATTATAAACGGTAATGCTGTTAAATTATAAGGCCACCATGGGTAGCATAAATAGTAAAGGTGAAGATGAGGGGAAGAGAAGACGCTTGAGAAGAAGCAGTGGCAGAATATCGTATGTGTGCCAACACTGACTGGCGTTATAATGTAACGATTAAAATTTAATTTGCCTTGGTGTTGGTCTTAAGCTGCTGCTGCCATCACTCTACTAACAGCGGGTGGGAATGCCATCAAGGATTCATGATGAAGTTTTGGCTGGTGTGTTGTTTTGTTTGGGGTAAAAAGACATCAGCCTTCGAGTGCAAGGACTTACATAAATCTTGGCATGTGTGATATTTAGATGGCACATTACAACACTCAATGACAGTGACAAAGCACGCGCACAAGACAACATTGCAGTCGCTGAAATATTTATACAGCGCCAACCTAAACGGCATGAGTGAATTAAGGCGAGTATGAGTATAACGATATTTAACTTAAATTTAACTGGAATCCAGAATGGAACATAGCCTGCACCAAGAGATGTGGTAAATCAAAATCTCTATCTTCAATGTATATTCTTGGGGAAGACTGTTTGTTATCCATAAAAATACAACTCTCCTGTCAACATGTTTCATTAAAACTTTTTATTCGAGGGGTTTAACTTAACCCACTTTCCCAAATTTCGGCGAAATCGGACAATAAATGTGGCTTTTATGGGCCTAAGATCCTAAATCGAGAGATCGGTCTATATGGCAGCTATATCAAAATCTGGAATGTTCTGAGCCAAATCGAACCGATCAGAGCCAAATTGAGGAAGAATGTCGAAGGGCCTAACACAATTCACTGTCCAAAATTTCAGCAAAATCGGACAATAAATGCACTATTTATGGGCCCAAGATCTTCAAACGAGAGATCGGTGTATATGGCAGCTATATCCAAATCTTGATCGATCTGGGCCAAATTGCAGAATTATGTAAGGGGGATTAACTTAACTCACTTTCCCATATTTCGGCGACATCGGACAAAAAATGCGCATTTTATGGGTCCAAGACCTTCAATCGAGACATCGGTCACTATGGCAGCTATATCCAAATCTGGACCGATCTGAGCCAAATTGAAGAAGGATTTCGAAGGTCCTAACACAACTCACTGTTTCAAATTTCAGCAAAATCGGAAAACAAATGTGACTTTTATGGCCCCAAAACCTAAAACAGAGAGATTGGTCTATATGGCAGCTATATCCAAATCTAGACCGATCTATGCAATATTGCAGAAACATGTCGAGGGACTTAACTTAACCTGAGACCTTAAATCGAGAGATCGGTCTATATGGCAGCTATATCCAAATCTGGACCGATCTGGCTCAAATTGAAGAAGGATGTCGAAGGGCCTAACACAACTCGCCGTCTCAAATTTCAGCAAAATCGAATAATAAATGCGCCTTTTATGGGCCCAAAACCTTATATCAAGAGATTGGTCTATATGGCAGCTACACCCAAAGCTAAACCGATCTGGGTGAAATTGAAGAAGGATATCGAAGGGCCTAACACAACTCACCGTTCCAAAATTCAGCAAAATCGGATAATAAATGTTGCTTATATGGGCCTGAGACCTTAAATAGGCGGATCGGTCTATATGGCAGCTATATCCAAATCTTGATCGATCTAGGCCAAATTGCAGAAATATGTCGAGAGGCTTAACTTAACTCACAGTCCCAAATTTCAGCAAAATCAGATAATAAATGTGGCTTTTATGGGCCCTAAACCTTAAATTAAGAGATCGGTCTATATGGCAGCTATACCCAAATCTGGACCGAACTGGCTCAAATTGAAGAAGGATGTCGAAGGGCTCAACACAACTCACTGTCCCAAATTTCGGCGAAATCGGACAATAAATGCGCCTTTTATAGGCCCAAAACCTTAAATCTAGAAATCGGTCTAAACGACAGCTATATCCAAATCTGGACCGATCTGGGTCAATTTGAAGAAGGATGTCAAAGGGCCTAACACAACTCACTGTCCCAAATTTCAGCAAAATCGGATAATAAAAAAAAGGATATGGGTCTAAGACTCTAAATCGAGAGATCGGTCTATATGGCAGCTATACCCAACGCTGGACCGATCTGGGTCAAATTGAAGAAGGATATCGGAGGGCCTAACACAACTATCTGTCCCAAATTTCAGCAAAATCGGGTAATAAATGTGGCTTTTATGGGCCTAAGACCCTAAATCAGCGGATCGGTCTTTATGGGGTCTATATCAAGATATGGTCCGATATAGCCCATCTTCGAACTTAACCTGCCTATGGACAAAAAAAGAATCTGTGCAAAGTTTCAGCTCAATATCTCTATTTTTAAAGACTGTAGCACGATTTATACGGAGAGGCAGACGGACGGACAAGGCTAGATCGTCTTAGATTTTTATGCTGATCAAGAATATATATACTATACTAGCCGAACCGGGCCCGTACCGCTGGGCATTCTTTAACTCTCCAATATCCTATTAGGGTGGAAGCCGTTTGTCCCTTATGATTGAGTTTATTCTTGAATCGGAAAGCACTCATTGATGTGTGGGAATTTGCCCCTTCGCGGTTCCTGGTGGGGTAATGGTCTTCCTTAGAGTAATGTTCACATTAGGGGAGGGATGGCACCTCAGACATTTCGACTCAAATATGGATAACAAATTCGTGCTGCACTTCCAAATCCCTTTAATTTGAGCCCCATATTGCCGTGGCCGGTAAATATGAACCTCCCGGAGTTCCAAATAGCCATGGTCGGCTAATATGCCCATTTCGGGGTGGGAGATCTCCCATTACATGCACCTAATGTTTTATGCGATATTTGTAATCTACTGCCTAATATTTTTCGTTTGAGTCCCACATGAACATGAACTTCGAATATATCCGTTTAGAAAAGTTTTGGGGTTAGGGGGCCCGCTGGGCATTTGGACCCAAATGTTAACACCATATTAGTTTTCTGGTCTCCAATACCTTTCATTTGATACCCTTATTGTGCCCATCGGACCACTTTCGGACATGGGTGGCATTTTTGGGGTTAGGGAGAGGGTTCGATATCTAAAAATTGTATAGCCTATGTTTCCTTCCAGACAAACGTACACAATCTATGAAAATTTTAAGAAAATCGCTTCAGCCAAGTATCATATAGTCATAATGGGTCTGATGGCGTTTTTGAGAGTTGGCGTGACTCCCTATATTTCGACCTGATTTTGTATGCCAGATTCGAAATCTACTCCCGAATACCTTTCATTTGAGCCCCATATTGAAATGAACGTCCAATATGTCTGTTTGGGGTAGTTTTTGGGTTGGGCCGGCGTTTTTGAGGGGTGGCGTGACCCCCTATACTTCGACCTGATTTTGTATGCCAGATTCGAAATCTATTCCCGAATACCTTTCATTTGAGTGCCATATTGAAATAAACGCCCAATATGTTTGTTTGGGGTGGTTTTGGGGTGGGGCCGGCCCCGATCGGTACTTAGACTCAAAATTTAATACAAAATTCGTATTCTATTTTCCAATACCTTTCATTTGATACCCATATTGTCCCGATCGGTCCACTTTTAATTTTGGGTTGTGTTTTTGGCATAAGGGGGAGGGTCCTTCCCCCGTCCGATATTGAAAACTTATATAGCCTATGTTTTCTTCCAGACCAACCTACACAATATGCGAAAATTTGGAGAAAATCGGTTCTGCCGTTCTTCAGTCTATAGGGAACAAACAAACCGAGTCCCATACATCCGTGATTGGATAATGTGCCCATTTTTCGGTTCTGTCGTTTCTTAGTCTATAGGCAACAAACAAACCGAGTCCCATATATCCGTGATTGGCGAATGTGCCCATTTTGGGCGTTTTTGTGGGGGTGGGGTGACTCCCTATACTTCCACATGTATTTGTATGCCAGATTTGTTATCTACTCCCGCATATAGTACATTTGATACCCATATTGTCCTTATCGGCCCACTTTGGGTGGTGTTTTTGGGGTAACGGTGGAGGGTCCGCCACCTTCCGTTATCAATAAATTATAAAGCCTTTTCCTACTTCGTGACCATATTCGTAATCTACTCCCGAATACCTTTCATTTGAGTCCCATATTGTCATGATCGTCAAATAAACCTCTTTTAAGGGGGTTTGGGGCTGGGGCGGCCCCTCAGGTACTCGGACCCAACTTTTATTATGAAGTTCGTACTCTACTCGTGAATACCTTTCATTTGAATCCCATATTGTCCTGACCGGCCCACTTTTATTTTTGGGTAGTATTTTTTTGGGTAAGGGGGAGGGTCCGTCCCCCTTCCGATATCAAAAAATTATATGGCCTATGTTTCACAATCTGTGAAAATTTCAAGGTAATCGGTTCAGCCATTTTTGAGTCTATACGGAACAAACAAACACAAATTGAATTTTATATATAAGATGGGATTGGAAATGGTTATATCGATGTGTTGCAAACGGAATGACAAAATGAATATACCCCCATCCTTTGGTAGTGGGTATAAAAAACGCAAAAATTACCGTTAATTGCCAACACATGCACGTAGGAACGGTTGGTTTTGAACGTTTTAACGTGCATTGTTTGTCGTATTAACATTAATGTAACCTCCTAAGGTGGCAATGCCACACAAAGCTCAACAGGTTGATGTAGCAGGAACTGGTGGATGGATGGATGGCTGATTAGACAGACAGACGGACCAAGACCAAAAAGCTAAATTCGCTTTGTATGTAACGCACAGAGTATGCGAACTATGCTCATGTTTTGCGGCATTGCGGACGTTGTGATAAATGATTTGTTAAAAAAAAGAAAGTCTTTCTTTCAATCATTTCGTCGTCGCTGTAATACTTCAGGCTTATTTAGTTAAGAGATTATTTTATGGGGAAAAAGAAGAAATAAATAAACAAACCCATGTGAACCACAATGAATGTTAATATATACTGTCGATAATTTTTTTTTGCTACTCCCTTAAAAAAAACTGGGGACCTCAAATAGAGTTATTCGCTTGGTAGATGATTGTTAAGCCACACTCAAATGAGCCATACATAAGTTGTAAAAAAGTTGTAAATAAAAACTTTTTCATACATTACATTTTTTTTTTGTTTTAATACCTTTACTCTCCGTTAACTTAACTTTGGTTAAATTAAGTGTGGCTGTTGTTATGGGCTATGGGAACCTAGAGTTTATTTCCGTTGGCTGATGAGAAGTTTATTTTGATGTTAAATAACTTTTGCATTTAACCTTCAGCTTGTTTTTTTTTTTCTTGCTTTTATGTTGAGATTTAATATTTCTCAAGCATGAAAAGATATGTTGTGTTACTTTCTTTTATGTGTTAATACAACTTAATTAATAAACTATGATGTTTTAATTTTAGTAATTTTTAACATGCATTCATTCATATACAGACTAAAAAAAAAGTTATAAAATATATGACCCATAAGGTGGAAATAAGACAAGTTTATAACTAAAGTAAAGCATACACATAGGAGGCTTAAATATTAAGGTATACTTTTAGGATGGAAAAAATATCATTTTTAATAAAATAAAATATAAAATAAAATAACATAAAATAAAATAAAATCAAATAAAATAAATTAAAATAAAATAAAAAAATGAAATAAAATCAAATAAAATAAAATAAAATAAAAATAAAAATAAAATGAAATAAAATAAAATAAAATAAAATAAAATGAAATAAAATAAAATAAAATAAAATAAAATAAAATAAAATAAAATAAAATAAAATAAAATAAAATAAAATAAAATAAAATAAAATAAAATAAAATAAAATAATATAAAATGAAATAAAATAAAATAAAATAAAATAAAATAAAATAAAATAAAATAAAATAAAATAAAATAAAATAAAATAAAATAAAATAAAATAAAATGAAATGAAATGAAATAAAATAAAATAAAATAAAATAAAATAAAATAAAATAAAATAAAATAAAATAAAATAAAATAAAATAAAATAAAATAAAATAAAATAAAATAAAATAAAATAAAATAAAATAAAATAAAATAAAATAAAATAAAATAAAATAAAATAAAATAAAATAAAATAAAATAAAATAAAATAAAATAAAATAAAAAAAGAAAATAAAAATAAAAATAAAATAATATAAAAAAACAAATAAAATGTTTGTTTGTGTATTCCTTATAGACTCAAAAACGGCTGCACAGATGGTGCATAATGACCCCGTGGTGAAAATAGGGTAATAAATTTTTTGACATCTAAAGGGGGGGACGGACCCTCCCCCTTACACTAATTCTCAGGAATGCTAGATTGCGGAGATGCGTGGTGCGATTTAAGCGAAAATTTGTGGGCTCTCTTATAGTAACCTACAAACAAAATTTGGTATCCAAATTTCGGATGGTGTCCCTAGGGGGGACGCCCCACCCCCAAAACCCACCCAATATATATGTATACACCGATCACGACAATATGGGACTCAAATGAAAGGTATTTATGATTACAAAACGAATCTGATATCCAATTGTGGGACCAAGTGTTTAGGGGACCACCCCAACCCCCCAAAACAACCCAAAATTGGACATATTTACCGACCATGGCAATATGGGACTCAAGTGAAAGGTATTTGCGAGTAGAATACGAATCTAATATCCAAATGTGGGACCAAGTTTGTGGGGGTCCAGCCCTTCCCCAAAACACCCCCAAATAGGACTTATTTACTGACCATGGCCAACATTTTATATGTCCTTATAAGTGCTTTTAGAGAAAAGCTGTTTTATTTTAATTAATTTGATTATTGTTCAAACGTATATACTCTTAAATCGGTTCATATTTCTCTGAAATAAATCATTTGGCAAAACTAATGGAAAATGGGAGGGTCTAAACACATCCTCATAATGAATGGTAAAATGGCCAATTATTGTTTCCAAAGCATCCCACACAATCTGTGAGAATTCCAAGAAAATTCGTTAAGTAATTTCCAAGGATAAGGCGAAAAAAAAAACAAAACCAACACCCACCCGTTTTCTTTCATTTTTTAAATACACAGCTTAAAATACACATGTTTACTTGCCTGCTCGCACTTTTGTAGAAACCAGAAATATATATGTTTAAAGCACTTGAACTTACCTGAAACAAAAAGAAAAACAACAATGTTATTACAAAATTTCACAAACAAATCATTAACAAAAGCAATATTTCAGAGAAAATTTTAATTAAATTACTAGTATGCCACAAAATTTTTTCATCTTTACCTTCGGTGTTACATGTAAAGGTTTATCCCCTTCAATGTTGCTTACAATACATAAACGTACATTGAATGCCATGACATTTTTAAAATTTTTTTGGGTACTTTTTAATTTCTTTAATGTCATGCTGACACTAAATTTGACACATTGCGAATGAGAATAAGTCAAGGCCATTCATTTGCCACATAGCACTTAAATAAATTAATTTCATGAAAGTACAGTACTAACAGAGAAAAAAAAAATTGTGGTCGTGACTAAGGAAACTTACGAAGCAAGTAAAACAAATTGAACATAAAACATGCAAATAAATTCGCGACTGCCTAATGGTATGCCATATATTTTTTTATAACAATCGCTTTCGTAAAAGAGTTATAAAAAGCGAAAATAAGGAATAACGATTAAATGCATGCAATAATTTTATAATAGGAGAGAGAAATGGGGACAAAGTGCAGTTATACTTGGACTATATACCAAAAACATATACAAACATCGGACAGTGTTAGCAAGAAAATACAATATTTTTGCAGCATATTTTTAGGTGGCTATAAGCAAAATTAAATTTATGGGAAAATAATCAATGGGAGGATTATTAATTTTTAGGATTTTTACAACCCACTTAGACTTGGGTGAGCTTAAATTAAAATAGCAGTCCAAAGTCAGTCTCATTGTGTTAAATATTGTTGATTGTGATAGTAACAGACCAAAGCCTATGAGGGGAATCGATCAAATGAGCACTGCGCTGTTAGTCCCAGCTCATTGTCAAATCGGATCGCTTTAAGTTACTTAATCGACATTTGACAAAAGGAGATTCAAAACAATTGTTAGAGATTATAAAATACCTTAAATTTCCAAAATTCTTGACCTTGTCTTCAAGTGAAATTACACATCCCATTCAAAGAAAATTTCCTGCATGCTAAAAAATAATAGCATTTTATAATTTTGCATGCCCCTAATGAGCATGCATTTCCTTTAAAAATAACTTAACTGCCTAAAAGCATGCAACATGTTTTTCAAAATGAAATCTCATTGCGGTAAAGACGTAAAAAAACAAATAAACATCATTAGAGATCTTACAATGGCAAATATCAAGACAAAAAAAAACAAACTTTCTAGACGTTGTAGCAATGTTAAGGCGTTTCCAAGAACATGGGTATACCATAAAAACCTTGAAAAGCAGAAAAGGTACAGATTTAAAATTTTATATCAAAATGAGTTTAAAGTAATTTAATAATAAATGCATTTGAAAATGTTGGTGATGTAAGGGAGGGTATACTTATTTCGTCATTTCGTTTGTCACACCTCGAATAAAGCGTCTAAGTCTCCATAAAGTATATATATTCTTGATCATCATGACATTTTAAGTCGATCTAGCCATGTCCGTCCGTCCGTGCGTCCATACGTCTGTCGAAGGCACGCAAACTTTCGAAGAAGTAAAGCTAGGCGCTTGATATCTCGCACAAATATATTTTATTAGAGTGGGTCAATTGAGGTTGTAAATGGGCCTAATCGGTTCATCTTTTGATAAAGCTGCCATATAAACCGATCTTGGGTCTAGACTTCTTGGCTGAAATTTTACACGTGGTGTTTTGGTATAACTTTCAACAACTCCGCTAAGTATGGTTTAAATCGGTTCATAACCTGATATAGCTGCCATATAAACCGATCTTGGGTCTTGATTTCTTGAGCTTCTAGAAGGCGCAATTCTCATCCGATTTGGCTGAAATGTTGACTTCTTGAGCCGCTAGAGGGCATTTGGCATATAGTGTTTTGCTTCCAACAAATGAGCTAGGTATGGTTTTAATCGTTCTATAACCTGATATGGCTACCATATAAGCCGATCTTGGATCTTGACTTCTTAGGCCTCTAGATGGCGCTGTTTTTATCCGATTTTGCTGAAATTTTGTACAACGGCGTACTTGTTCGTATTCGTTAAAGATAGAAAGCTAATATGTGCCCCGAAATCAACATGATATATAAAGACATGGTTGAGACGGGGTTTTATTATGACTTCTTACTGTCATAATAAGGATGGGTTATATCAGTCCATAATCTTTTTCTTCTTATATATAAAAATCAATTTGTGTTTGTTTGTGTGTTCCTTTTAGACTCAAACACGTCGGAAACGATTTTCTTGAAATTTTCACAGATGGTGCATAATGATCCCGCGATGAAAATAGGGTACTACATTTTTTGATATCCGAAGGGGGAGCGGACTCTCCCCCTTACCCAAATTTTCAGTAACGCCAGATATCGGAGATGGGTGGTGCGATTTAAGCGAAATTTAGTGTGCTCTTTCATAGTAACCTACAAACAAAATTCTGGTATCCAAATGTCGAAAGGTGTACCTAGGGGGGGCGCCCCACCCCAAAATCTACCAAATATATATATGCACCAATCACGACAATATGGGACTCAAATGAAAGGTATTTAAGAGTAAATAACGTATCTGTCCAATTGTCGAAACAAGTGTTTGGGGGACACCCCCCAACCCCCAAACCCCCTAAATCGGACATCTTTACTGACAATGGCAATATGGGACTCAAATGAAAGGTATTTGCGAGTAAATTACGAATCTGATATCCAAATGTGGAACCAAGATTCGGGGGGTACCCCCCCCCCCCCCCCTTCTCTAAAACACCCCTCAAAAGGCAATATGGGGCTTAAATGAAAAGTCTTTCGGAGTAAAGCACGATTCCGATATCAATATTCGGGAAAAAGTGTTTATGGGCCAGCCCAAACCCATAAAACCACCCAAATAGGACGTATTTGCTGATCATTGCAATATGGGGCTCAAATAAGAGGTATTTTAGAGTAGAACAAAAATCTGATATATATATTTTCAGGGCCAAGTCACTGAGTGGCCGCCCCATCCCTCAGAATAGCCCATGTTTCTCGACTATGGAAATATGGGGCTCAAATGATGGGTAATTGGGAGTAGACTACGAATGTGTTATCAATAATCGGCACCAAGTGTCTAGCCGACGTACCACCCGCAAATAGGACTTATTTGCTCACCATGACAATTTGGGTCTTAAAGGGAGTGGAGCTCGATATTGATGGTTTTTAGGGCACATATCCCCAACCGGACATATTTGTTGACTTTTGCAGTCAGGGGTTTAAATAAAAGGTATATGAGATTAGCAAACGTATTTGATATCCAATTTTGATGCCAATGGCAATATGGGGTTCAAACAAATGATATTTGAGAGTAGAGCCAAATGCTGATATATTTCCAGGGCTAAGGGTTGGGGCGACCACCTCACTCCCCATAGCCTAATTCGGACATACTTACCGACCATCTCAATGTGGGGCTCAAGTGAAAGGTATTGGGGAGTAGAGCGCGGAATTGGTACTCACTTTCTGAAGCAATTTTCTGGGTGTCTGCCCTTTCCCCAAAAACAACCCAGAAACAGCAATTTTTTAATGACCGACGCAATAAGGGGCTCATAATAAACCTATTTCAAATCTACATTTGTATTTACCGATGTTTTGTGTGAAAACCGATGTTAGAGTTTGGCCATATATTTCAATATAACTCCTCAACTAGGTGATGGTAACTAAAAATAACTAAAATTTATCGTTCAACCTTTACTCCCACCAGCTTAGGGAAATAAACAAATTACACACATCACGTTTAATAGCATGTTGTATTTTTCATGAGGCTTTAATGACCACCAAAATAAGACTTCTTGTAGGGTCATTAACCCTCAATGCATACGAAATGGCGTGATGGTAAAAATATCGCATGTTGAATAAACAAAGCGTTTTGATTGTTTCACATGGAAAACATGGAGAGATAAACTGTTAAGATATGCTCAGACATTAAAATAGATTTTCATTAGAGCCAATATGGGTTTGTCAGAAGTCATGCAAAAGGTCAGAAATGTCCACAAACCGTAGAGATTTTTAATTTTACCCTAAAATGACTGATGGTATGAGAGAGATATGAGATTTTATTTTCAAAATGTTCTACTTTCGGAATTTTCTTTTTTTCTTGACATGTCTTTTTTAAGTTAAAGCCTATGGTCAATATCTGCTATCCCCCCTTTAAAGTCTGTTTGTGCTTCGGTCTGTCTGCTTTTGACTATGTGCTTTTGAGCTCATTAACTGTGGCTGACATTTATGTTCTAATAACTTAAACACAGAGGTCATTTTATTTTTATTTATTTTTTTTTTCTTTCGACGGCAAGTGTGTCTGTTTTCTTTTCCCCTTCTTCTCTTTACACCCCTGAACAAAAGAATTTCCACAATGACAGTGTACAACAATACCCCGATGGGAAGTTAATGATGTGTGAAATTATCTTTACAACTTGACAGAATTGGGTGATGACTTCTTTAGCGATGGCAGTCAGTCATCTAATGGACAGGAAGGCAGACAGACAGCCAGACGGACCATCAGTCAGTCTAGCAACTCTTAAGGCTAGGCTTTCCAACTTCCCCACTAGGTGTCGAAGAAAAATTGGTAAAGCATTGAGAATGTGGTAGCAGAGCGATTAACCACTAAGACAGGCAAATAGAAAAGGCGAATGTTGACAACTTGCAAGAAAATCTGAAACTGGTGTTTTCATGAAATAAAATTTGGACAACATTTTCTATAAAAATAAAATTGAACAAATTTTTCTATACAAATAAAACTTTGGACCAAATGTTCTACAAAAATAAAATTTGGAAAAAAAATTTCTATAGAAATAAAATTTGAACAGAATTTTCTATAGAACTAAAATTTTCTATACAAATAAAATTTGGACCGATTGATGCCATATTCGACACGTATGTCAAAGATCATGAGAGAAGCCGTTGTACAAAATTTCACCCAAATCGGATAAGAATTGCGCCCTTTAGAGGCCCAAGAAGTCAAGATCCCACATAGGTTTATATGACAGCTATATCAGGTTATGAACCAATATCAACCATACTCAGCACAGTTATTGGAAGTCATAATAAAACACCTCATGGAAAATTTCAGCCAAATCGGATAAAAATTGTGCCCTCTAGCGGCTCAAGATCTCAAGACCCCAGATCGGTTTATATGGCAGCTATATCAGATTATAGACCGATTTCAACCATACTCAGCACAGTTGTTGGAAGTCATAATAAAACACCTCTTGCAAAATTTCAGCCAAATCGGATAAGAATTTTGCCCTCTAGCGGCTCAAGAAGTCAAGATCCTAGATCGGTTTATATGGCAGCTATATCAGGTTATGGACCGATTTCAACCATGCTCAGCACAGTTGTTGGGAGTCATAATAAAACAACTCTTGCAAAATTTCACCCAAATCGGATAAGAATTTTCCCCTGTAGAGGCTCAAGAAGTCAAGACCCCAGATCGGTTTATATGGCAGCTATATCAGGTTATGGACCGATTTCAACCATACTCAGCACATTTGTTGGAAGTCATAATAAAACACCTCGTCCAAAGTTTCAGCCAAATCGGATTAGAATTGTGCCCTCTAGCGGTTCAAGAAGTCAAGATCCCAGATCGGTTTAAATGGCAGCTATATCAAAACGTGGACCGATATAGCCCATTTACAATCCCAAATGACCTACACTAATAAGAAGTATTTGTTCAAAATTTCAAGAAGCTAGCTTTACTCCATCGAAAGTTAGCTTTCGACAGACAGACGGACGGACGGACATGACTAGTTCGACTTAAAATGTCATGACGATCAAGAATATATATACTTTATGGGGTCTTAGACGAATACTTCGAGAAGATACAAACAGAATGACGAAATTAGTATACACCCATCCTATGGTGGAGGGTATAAAAATCAATTTGTGTTTGTTTGTAGATTTGTTTGTTTGTCTGTTCCCTATAGACTCAAAAACGGCTGAACCGATTTTCTTGAAATTTTCACAGATGGTGCATATTGATCCCATGATGAAAATAGGGTACCAAATATTTTGATATCCGAAGGGGGAGCGGACCCTCCCCTTAGCCTAGTTTTCAAAAACGCCAGATCTCGGAGATGGGTGGTGCGAAATATTGTATGCCACCTAATGGTATCCCAAAAATACGACGTTGGTATAAAATTTTGGGGTCAAATAACCTGGGGGGACGCCCCATCCTTAAACCCATCCGAACGGTCATGTTTACCGATTGGAACAATATGGGTATCAAACGAAAGGTATTAAAGAGTAGAGTACGAACTTGGTATACAAATTTTGCCGAAAGTGTTCGGGGGGTCCCCCACCTCCAAAAACAGTCCCAAAACAGGACTCTTTCACCGCTATAGGTAATATGGGTATCAAATGAAAGGTATTTTAAAGTAAGGTACATATCTAACATAAAAATGTATTCCTTGGTGTCTGATGGACCTCCCCACCCCCCCAAAACCCTCCGCACGGACATGTTTACCAATTGGAACAAGATGGATATCAAATGAAAGGTGTTTGGAAGTTGAGTATACATCTGTTATAAGAATTTGGTCCAAGGTATCTACGGGGCCTCCCCAACCCCAAAACCCCTTAAACGGGCAT
The DNA here is from genome assembly GCF_963082655.1 of Stomoxys calcitrans. Lineage (NCBI taxonomy): Eukaryota > Metazoa > Arthropoda > Insecta > Diptera > Muscidae > Stomoxys > Stomoxys calcitrans. Next base: position 238,537,079 of record NC_081552.1, on the reverse strand, counting down.
GAATGTCAAATGTCATAAAATGGGTATCAAACGAAAGGTCTTTGGGAGATGACTACGAATCTGGTATACGTATTTGGGAAAGTGTCTGGGGCCGGCTAATCCACTAAATACCCTAAAATAGGATGTTTAGTTCGAGTGAGATAATATGTTCATTAAAAGAAAGATCAATGTCAGTAGAGTTCGGTGGACATAGACTGCAGTGGCACAAATTTGATATCCACATTCAGGCCGAAGTATCCCCATCCAAAAAAGATATGAGAGAGTTAAAGAAGGCGCAGCGGAGCGAGCCCGTTTCGGCTGGTAATTTTTATAAAAACGCTTTTTAAAATTTTAGTTGGCATCACTGTTTTTGCTGATAAATGTTTTTATGGTCTTAAGTTTATGGCAAGTTTAGTTTTTTCCGCATTTGTCATCAACAAACATTTTGCTGGAGTTTTCTCACATTTTCTTTCGAAAAAATACCACTAACCACAATCACTTTACAATGAACTTTTATTTTTATAGGAAAAATTTATGATAGAAAGTTAATTGTCGGCATCGTATGTATGTAAAATAGACATTAAATTGAGATTCTCCTTTTTTGAACTATGTTTCTATTATGTGATTGAAAGTGCATGTTTAGTATATGATTTGAATGGTTTTCGTAGCGAATTAACATTTTACAACGTTTTATTGATGTAATGAACATAAAAATCAGTCGAACACGTACTACCGCCACCACAAAACATAAAACGAGCGAGTTTGGTCTGATACTCCCGCAAATAACCAAAATATCATCGTAAAACACCACACACATACACACACACACACACATGGCTAGCAACAACATATCAATTTAAAGCGATTTTTAAAATGTTAACAAAATTTTATCACGTAAAAACGGTGTATTAAGGCTGCGATTTTGAGTTGTGGTTTTTTCTTTGTGGCTCATCAAAATATCTCTGTGTGGCAAGATAATAAAATGAATTTAAATGCTTAAACCACAGGTGGGATTAAAAATTTTATGGTAAAACAATTATTTTCAATTAAAAGCAGAATACAAAAAATTATAATTATTATGTGTGGGAGGATAATGGCCTTAATGAAGCCATAAAACGGAAGGATTACAGATTTAAATTTAGAGAAAAAGAGTATACAGACAAACATTTGGGCAAACAATAATGTTCATTTCTTTAAGTTTTTTTATACCCACCACCGAAGAAGGGGGTTATATTCATTTTGTCTTTCCGTTTGCAACTCATCGAAATATCCATTTTCGACCCTAAGGCCTAGCCATGTCCGTCCGTCTGTCCGGCTGTCTGTTGAAATTACGCTAAAGTCTTTAAAAATAGGCATATTAAGCTGAAACTTTGCACAGATTCTCTTTATGTCCTTAAGCAGGTGAAGTTCAAAGATGGGCTATATCGGACTATATCTTGATATAGCGCCTATATAGACAGATCCGTCGATTTAGGGTCTTGGGCGCATAAAAGCCACATTAATCATGCGATTTTGCAGAAATTTGGAACAGTGAGTTGTGTTAGGCCCTTCGACTTCCTTCGTCGATTTGGCCCAGATCGGTCCAGATTTGGATATAGCTGTCATATAGACCGATCTCTCGATTTAAGGGTTTGAGCTCATAAAAGGCGCATTTATAGTCCAATGGCGCCGAAATTTGGAACAGTGAGTTGTGTTGGGCCCTTCGACATTCTTCTTCAATTTGGCCCAGATCGGCTCAGATTTGGATAAAGCTGTCATATAGACCGATCCGCCGATTTAGGGTCTTAGGCCCATAAAAGCCACATTTATTATCCGATTTTGCTGAAATTTGGAACAGTGAGTTGTATTAGGCCCTTCGACATTTTTCTTCATTTTGCCTCCGATCGGTCCAGCTTAGGGTATAGCTGCCATATAGACCGATCTCTCGATTTAAGGTTTAGAGCCCATAAAAAGCGCATTTATTGTCCAATGTCACCGAAATTTGAGACAGTGAGTTAAGTCAAGCTCCTCGCCATATTTCTTCAATTTGGCTCAGATCGTTCCAGATTTGGATATAGCTGTCATATAGACCGATCTCTCGATTTAAGGTTTTGAGCCCATAACAGGCGCATTTATTGCCCAATGGCGCCGAAATTTGGAACAGTGAGTTGTGTTCGGCCACTTGACATTTTTCTTCAATTTGGCTCAGATCGATCCAGATTAGGATATAGCTGGCATATAGACCGATCTCGCGATTTCAGGTTTTAAGCCCATAAAAGGCACATTTATTGTCCGATGTCGCAGTAACTTGGAGCAGTGAGTTAAGGGAAGCCCCTCGTATTTGGAAGTCTTAACAGGATACCGCATGCTAAATATCAGCCGAATCGGTTGAAAATTGAGGATTCTAGGGGCTCAAGAAGTCAACTTAGAAGATCGGCTTGTATGGGAGCTATATCAGGTTATAGGCCCATTTGGACCGTACTAGGCAGAGTTGTTAAAAGTCATTACAGAACACTACATGCAAAATCTCAGGCCAATCGGATAAAAATTGCGGCTTCCAGGTGATCATGAAGTTAAGTCGGCAGATCGGTTTATATGGGAGCTATATCAGGTTATACACAGATTTCAACCTTACTTGGCCCCGTTGTTGGAAGTTATAACAGAACTCTATGTGGCAAATTTCAGCCAAGTCGGACAAAAATTGTGGCTTCCATGGGCTCAAGAAGTCAAATCGGGAGATCGGTTTAAATGGGAGCTATATCTAAATCAGAAAGGATAAGGCCCAAGAGCAAGACCCCAGATCGGTTTATATGGCAGCTATATCAGGTTATGGACCGATTTGAACCACACTAAACACAGTTGTTGGAAGTAATAACAAAACACGTTATGCGAAACTTTAGCCAAATAGGATAGTAATTGCGCCCTCTAGAGGCTCAAGAAGTCAAGACCTCAGATCGGTTTATATGGCAGCTATATCAGGTTATGGACCGATTTAAACCATATTAGGCGCAGTTGTTGGAAGTCATAACAAAACACATCATGCAAAATTTTAGCAAATTTGGATAAGAATTGCGCCCTCTAGAGGCTCAAAAAGTCAAGACCCAAGATCGCTTTATATGGCAGCTATATCAGGTTATGGACCGATTTCAACTATATTTAGTACAGTTTTTGGAAATCATAACAAAACACCTCATGCAAAATTTCAGCCAAATCGGATAAAATTGCGCCCTCTGGTGGCTTAAGAATTTAAGATCCATAATCGGTTTATATGGCAGCTATATCAAAACATGGACCGATATGACCCGTTTACAATCCCAACTGACCCACACTAAAAAGAAGTATTTGCGCAAAATTTCAAGCGGTTAGCTTTACTTCTTCGAAAATTAGCATGCTTTCGACAAACAGACGGACGGACGTTCGGACATGGCTAGATCGGCTTAAAATGTCTTGAAGATAAAGAATATATATACTTTATGGGGTCATAGACGCATATTTCGAGGCTTTACAAACGAAATGACGAAATTGGTATACCTCCCATCCTATGAAAAAAGTTGTGGCATTTCAGGTAAAGATTGTGAATTATATTTCTACAGCATACCTTAAGGGGAAAGGTTATTTTAAAAATACCACACAGTGTTAATTAAAATACTATTGTATTTTACCAATCATTTTTCTTTTTTTGCTTAGCAACTAAAAAGGAAAAAAAAGATTTCCCTACTACAAAACGCATTCAATATTTGAAGTATTTCTCTAATCTGATATGCTATGGAAACTGCTTGCCTTGATGGCAAAGAGATTAAAACATAAAAACAAAAAAAAAGGCTTCCGAAAGTGGTTTCAGTTGAACTTTGGTATATGAAATTTCATTTACAACAAGAGTAAACAATTCGAAACAAAAGAATGAATTCAATCGAAATTTTAGCAAAAAATGCTATGAAAAAATATGTAGCATACATTTTTGGGCGAAAAAAATCATAAGCATAGGAATAAGGGGCTTTCGACAAAAGAAAATTTCAGTATACCTTACAAAAGTATTAGGTAAATAAAAGAGTTTGTTAATAGATTGATTTATATGGGAGCTATGTCAAAAAATTCTATATGATTTACAATAATTATAAATAAATGGCCCAAATAGCTAACAGCTTTATTTATATGAAAGATAGCGTCCTTTCAACAGTGCGACGGTTGGATATTGTCGGGTCTCCATGACAAGATTGAGGAGATTGTGGACTTTATGAGTCGGAAGAGCATATTGGTCGCAGCGATCCAGGAGAAAAAGCTGACTAACAACTGCAGCTTGCACAGTTGTCACGGATACAATGTGCTACGCAAGGATCGCTCAAGGAATGGAGGTGGGGGATTGGCCTTCGTAATACACCTTTCCGTGCAATATAGACCTATCTCGGCAGCGCATGGGGCTAGTGACCCATATATGGAATGCATGGGGACAGGATAGATAGAGTTATACAACGTGTACACACCGCAGGCTGGTAGCTGTGTCCCGATTAATAGCCAGGCTTACAACTCCGACATAAGTGGGTTGCTATCTAGCCATAATCGTCTGCGCATTACACGTCATGCCATTCTCCCCTAGGTAACGAACAGCGTGGCATAGCTTTGGCAGAGAAGATTGAAAGCTCCATGTTTTGCACGGTGAATGAAGATGCCCCCACTAGGATTACAAGGAGGTGTAGCAGCTCGCAAGACATCTGCATTGCATCCCCTGATCTCCTGAGTGACGTATTCTAGCAAGACGTCATCTCTTTGGGGTCAGACCTAAAATGCAAATTTTACCCATGAACATTCCACTAAGGAACAGGGGCAAACTTTTCACATATTAATGAGTGCAGTCCGATTCAAGTTTTAAGCTCAATGATAAGGGCCTCCTTTTTATAGCCGAGTCCGAACGGCGTGCCACAGTGCGACACCTTTTTGGAGAGAAGTTTTACATGGCATAGTACCTCACAAATGTTGCCAGCATCAGGAGGGGAAAACCACCGCTGACAATTTTTTTTTGATGGTCTCACCTAGATTCGAACCCAGGCGTTCAGCGTCATAGGCGGACATGCTGACCTCTGCGCTACGGTGGCCTCCTTGGAGTCAGACCTCCTTCCCATAATTCTCAACACCGAGCGACCACCCGACTTCATAACTTCTGCGCGCCGAACGTTTATCAATCAGAAGAAGGCCGATAGGGCTGGCTTCGGAGAGTACACCAATCGCCGCCTAAGTGAACTGCCACCCCCCTCGGATGTGCTAGTTGCCGAGAGCAAATTCCCAGGCATCATTAATGCAGCAACCGCTCGCTTTATACCAACCGGTCGAATACCCCAAGGGCGGTCCAATTTCCCAGCGTAGGCAGTGGTGCTCGCTGACGAGCGTGATGGGATTCATTGTACGGTCCCCACTAACCCCATAATCAGCGAACTGAATCTGGAAATAAACATCTGGAAATAAACATCACAATTTACCGTGGGTGAAGTTGGCCACGACGGGATCTCCACATTGTTGTTGAAGAATCTGGAGTTGAGTACCTTACCACTGTCCTTAGCCTGTCTGTGAACACTCTTATAGTTCCCGATGTCTGGAAAATGGGCAGAGTGATCCCGCTACTGAAGCCTGGGAAAGACCCGAGTTTGGGGGAGTCGTACAGACCGATCTCCCTTCTCTCACCAGTGGCAAAGACGCTTGAGGCATTACTGCTCCCGAGGCTCGTAGGAGAATTTCCATTCGCCGAGCATCAACATGGATTTCGAAGACTTCACAGCACAGCTTTGCATGCCATCATCGCACACATTTGCCGTGGCTTCAATCAGCCCAGGCCATTTGATAGGACGGTCCTCGTGGCAGCATTGGACCTATCGTAGGCATTCGACACGGTTAGCAATGCTAAATTATTTGAGGACATTGCCATCACGTGCCTCCAGCCAGGTCTGAAACGATGGGTCGCGAATTATCTGTATGGTCGCCAGTCATTTGTGGAATTTAGGGATAAGAAGTCGAAGCACCGTAGAGTGAAATAGGGAGCTCCCCAAGGTGGGGTGATATCTCCGGTACTGTTCAAACTCTACCAATCCTCCATTCCAACCCCTCCAGACGCCATAGAGATCGTATCATATGCGGACGATTGTACGATCATGGCATCAGGCCCCCCACCCATTGATGACACCTCAACGAACTTGCCTCATATTTCGCTGCCAGAAATCTGAAGATATCCGCTACCAAATCTTCAGACACATTGTTCACTAGAAATACGCGTGAGGTGAATACTGAGCTGACTGTGATGGTCGATGGAAAAATGATTCCGACCATCAAGTGTCCCAAAATACTTCGCGTCACATTTGACAGCTCTTACACATTCTCCCCAAATGCCACAGCAATATGGGATAAAGTCAAAAGTTTAAACAAGGTCCTCAAGTCACTTCCCGGCAGCACTTGGGGTGCCTACAATGAAACCTTGTTGGCCACGTACAAAACAATTGGCCGGTCTGTGGTAAGATATGCAGCCCAAATGTGCTCTCGTCAGCTTTGTGTCACTCAGTGGAGTAATATTTAGGTTTGTCAGAATGCCACCCTCCGAACTGCGACGGCGGCTGTCTCCTCAGTTCTCATGTGGACCACCTCCATCAGGAGACACAGAACCTACCAGTGCGAAGACATAACTACATGCTGTCTAAGTAAAACCTTTTGGGCTGTTATCGCAGAGACCATCCAAATCTGCATCTTGAGGATAGATATCCACCTCCCAGAAGCGAAGTGATCTAGAGCGTGAATTTCAGCGCTACAAGAAAGAAGTTCTAGATCAAGCGGCATATCAAGCAGGTATAGACAACATTCATGCAGACACGATAGCAGATGCGGTAAATAGCTATCGGTTGAATATAGTCCTTGGATAACGATCGCCTCTCATTGCAGCCGAAGAAATTGACTTCCCCCGGCAAACCAGAGTAGTCCTGGCTCAATTACGTTACGGCAGATGCAGCCGCCTCAACTCTTACAGAGCAAGGATTGATGCAAACGTGCAAGATGTCCCGATTGTTACCAGGGACCACACGATGCACGTCACCTGTTTACCTGCCCAGCCAGGTCCACTCCACTCAGACCCAGATCCCTGAGGACGCACCCCATCTTAGTCGCAGAGTTCCTTGACACTCAACAGAATCAAGCAGACGAAAGATAGAACACAACAAACTGCTACAACAACAACAACTACGGGCTTGGAAAAAATGTGCATATGTGTTAGTGCAGAATATGGACCATTATCTGTTGATTGAAATTTGAATGCTCTAAAGAGCATGGACTTTGTTTTTAAATTCATGTAGCATACATTAAGGCGAAGTGTACATACACACGATCTTTGAAATTTAAAGCATAAAATAAGAGGCTTAGAGAAAAACTAAGCACTGAATTAAAAAAAAAACTATGTATTTTAATTTTTATTATATTGGGTTGCCCAAAAAGTAATTGCGGATTTTTCATATAGTCGGCGTTGACAAATTTTTTCACAGCCTGTGACTCTGTAATTGCATTCTTTCTTCTGTCAGTTATCAGCTGTTAATTTTAGCTTGCTTTAGAAAAAAAGTGTAAAAAAAGTATATTTGATTAAAGTTCATTGTAAGTTTTATTAAAAATGCATTTACTTTCTTTTAAAAAATCCGCAATTACTTTTTGGGCAACCCAATATTATATTTATTTATAATGAAAAACATTCAAGTGGTCTTGGATAAAGGAAACATCAACATTTCCTAAGTATAAACTTAAGCCATGCGTTTTAGTTTAAATTTAGGGTTAATATGGGTTGCCCAAAAAGTAATTGCGGATTTTTTAAAAGAAAGTAAATGCATTTTTAATAAAACTTAGAATGAACTTTAATCAAATATACTTTTTTTACAGTTTTTTTCTAAAGCAAGCTAAAAGTAACAGCTGATAACTGACAGAAGAAAGAATGCAATTACAGAGTCACAAGCTGTGAAAAAATTTGTCAACGCCGACTATATGAAAAATCCGCAATTACTTTTTGGGCAACCCATATTTTTTTATTTATTTAATTTGTTTGGTCCTCAGGAAATTGCATTGGGGAAAATAGATAGCATCCTTGCTTTCTGTTTTAACCACTTCCTTTTACTACCGTTAATGTTTTATGTCTACTTATGTTTAAGGCGCTCAATGCACTTTGCAATTTCTCCAAGTTACTTTAATCCTGCAGGGGATATTTTTGCATTAACTTAACTTCTTGTACTAAACATCAAATGCTTTTGGGAAATTGTTAAGAAAATGCTGTCATAAACAATGCTGCATTCAAATGTTCATCTGTCTAAAGCTGTTGCATACTTTCCTTAAGCAATACATTTTTTCTCCATTTAAGTGCTTATTTTACCCCACGAAGCAAATAAGTTGTAAATAGCATTGCCTTGGGTTTTTGTTGTTTGTTTTTCCACTCTCAAGTATTATAAATATTAATTTAAAAAAAAGTTTTTGTAAGTATTTCATAATGTCTCTGAGTTATGAAAAGAAACATGACACGTGGTGGTGGTGGTGGTGGTAGCAAGTCAACACAGAAGGAAGCCTCATTAGAGTTGAAATAATTTGAAACAGAAAAAGTTTTGCATGCCAACTTTAACGAAGAAGTCGAAGCAATTTCTAGGAAAGAGTTAACGAAGCACATGCAACAGCTGTAATAAGAGCATAACTTATAGGAAGGAGCACTGCCCGTTGCCTACTTTAAGGAGCTTTAATAATTTAATAGGTCAAAAGCCATAGCTTGTGCTGAGGCGAAAATATGAGAACTGCAAATTTGGAAAAAATGTTTTTAGAATAGCGATAAAGAAAACCCTACGCTGAAGCTAAGTAAACAAAATCGCAAGAAAAAGGGCAGAACATTAACAATAGAAATTTGTTGACAATTTTAGCAACATTTTTAGTAGAAATACATATGATACAATTACCACATTAACCACGCTCGACAACCCTGTCTATTGGCTGTACTTTTGCCAATGCATGTGTTTTCGTGTAATGAAAGATTTTTTTTCTGCGACAATTACACTACTTCCATGGTGCACATGATTCGGTGCATCTGTTGGAAGTCGTATTGTTGGCTTCCGATCACTGAGCTCGTCTCGAAAGAGAAACAAACAAAAATTGTGAAATTTGATGATCTTCGCCCTATCTGGCAAAAAAAACTGGAAAATGAAAAAATTCGACAGAACCCGGCCGGGATTCAACAGACTTTTTTTCTGTGACAATTGCACTACTTCCGTAGTACACATGATTCTGTGCATCTGTTGGAAGTTGTATTCATGACTTCGAACGCTAGACAACGGCAACGGCTCTCGCTGTTGCTCCGTGTGCACAGGTTCGAATCCCAGCCGGTCTCCGACGAATTCTTTCATTTTCAAGTTTTTTGCCTTTTACGGCGAAGATTATAAAATTTTACAATTTTTGTTTGTTTCTCTTTCGAGACGAACTCAATGACATTTTTCATTTGGTTTAAAATCAAAATGATTTCAAAACTTAACCGGGTTGCAGTATATGGGATTCCATCCATTCCCTATTAAGCGGTATTCCTCGACAGATTACCCAGTCAATCACCAGTTTTATGATGAGTAGCTGGGTGATATGATATTTGCCTAGGTCAAAAAACTGATGACTGACTGGGTAATTTGTTAAAGAATACAGTTGAGGAAGGAATGAAACCCCAGAAACTGCAATCTGGTTAACCTTTTGGGGAAATTCTTGCAAATAGAGTAGTAGAAAACAAGTAAAAGCGTGTTAAGTTCGGCCAGGCTGAATCTTGGGAACCAACCCCCATGGATTTATTCTGCATACCAAACTTCTTTCGAACCAGCATAAATTAAAGTTTCTAGGAATCGAACAAGGATGATCGAGATTCCGGTTTACATGGGAGCTGGTTTGACTGTTGGAGACCAAAGTGGAAGTCATTGTGCAAAATTTCGATAACTGCTCCCTCTAGAGGCTCAAAATGTCAAGATCTAAGATCGGTTTATGTGGCAGCTATATCAGGTTATGAACCGGCTCATATCATACTTGGCACAGTTGCTGGAAGTTAAAACAAAACTCTTCATGTAAAATTTTAAAAAAATCGGATAATAATTGCGCCCTCTAGCGGCGCAAGAAGTCAAAATCGAAGATCGCTTTATATGGGGACTATATCAGGTTTTGAATCGCTTTGGACCATACTTGGCACAGTTGTTGGAAGTTAAAACACTTCGTGTACAATTTTAGCCAAATCGGATAATAATTGCGCCCTCTAGCGGCGCAAGAAGTCAAAATCCGAGATCGGTTTATATGGAAGCTATATCAGGTTTTGAATCACTTTGGACCATACTTGGCACAGTAGGTAGAAGTCATAACAAAACGAAACATGCAAAATTTCAGTCAAATCGGATAAGAATTGCGCCCTATAGAAGCTCAAGAATTCAAGATCCAGGATCGGTTCAATGGCAGCTATAGCAATACATGAACCGATGTAGGCCATTTGCAATCCCAACTGACCTACACTAATAGGAATAATTCCTGAAAAATTTAATGAAAATTCTTCGTAAGTAAGAGACCTTTCAACAGATTGACTTAGATTGTCAAGACGATCAAGAACATATATACTGTGTGGCCTCTCAGATCCATATTTCGATGTGTTGCAAACGAAATTAGTATAGCCCCCATCTTATGGTGTAGGGTATAAAAACACTATAAAAATTAACTCAAGACAAAATTTTTGTAAATTAAATTTTGCCATCTTCTCATTACTGTCCTTTAAAAGCCACTTGCAATAAAAATTCCAGGGAATAAAAAACTCACAACATTTTCTCATCATAGCTAAAACATTACATTTTGTCATAATTTTATTACAAATACCCCAAAAGTGTTGCATATTTTAAGGATGTAAGCAATGCTGTGCATAAATATCAATTGCATTATAACTAAACTCAAAGCTTTGAAATAAATTACGCCCCTAATGGTTTTCCCAAGCCCTAAACAAAGACTTTTACAGCTGCCTGCATAAATGAACCAATTCTGAGAAATATATGTGTGTGCACTTTCAAAGTATAGCCTTAGGGGCTAGCCAATAAATAAAATTGCTGGACTATCTGCAGGGCATTACTTTGTATGCCTGACCAAAATAAAAGGGCAACTGAAATATGCAAGTCAACAATAGCCAACTATAAATTATTACAGTATGTATTTTATGTAGAGCCATGTATTTTACACCAAACAATCCTTTGATGTTGCTAATTGGCAGTAGACATTGGCACAAATTCACTGCATATTTATTGGCTTGCTGAGAAAATTTTTTAAAGCATGATTTACTGGTTCAATGAATCCTCTTTCACTATTGTTTTCAGATTTTATGGTCTGGCAATAATCTACAAATGCACTTGAGGCAATCGCAAAAAGTCTCGACCAAGCAGATTATATAAAGCGCTAGCAACACAAAGCATACTTTTAGCTGCTTAACTTTGTCCATTGAGTGGCAAACAGACTCATTCATGGTCGTAGGAATGGAGAAAAATTAGAAATGAATGAAAACTATGGAGAATTTGAACTAGAATATTGGCTTAAAATCAAAACGGTATGCCCTTGGGCTGAGTAACAGATATAATAAAGTGGAAAATAAAAGCATGCTTTTAGGGCGGTATTTAAAAGCCTACTTGGAGGCTTTTATTTCTTAAGCGGATTGAGCTCAATAATATTTATGAGTTATGGGGAATTTGTTTTGTAGCACAATTGTAGGTGTCGCAAGAAGAAAAGGAGCAGATAAATGTCTATGAAGGGGGTCGTTTGAGACCACAACTTTGACGTTTTAAGCATATTTACAACAAATCTTATATATAACATTCAATATGTGTTTGTTTGTTTATTCCGTATGGACCCAAAGCGGGTGAACCGATATCCTTGGAATTTTCCCAGATTGTGTCTGGAAGGAAACATAGGCTATAAAATTTTTTGATATCGGGTGGGGGGCGGACCCTCCCCCTTACCCCAAAAGTACTACCCAAAAATAAAAATAGACCGATCAGGACAATATGGGATTCAAATGAAAGATATTCAAAAGTAGAGTACGAATTTCAAGTTGAGTCCAAGTATCTGGGAGGCCGTCCCAACCCCAAAACCCCTTATAATAGGTTTATTTGACGATCATGACAATATGGGACCCATATGAAAGGTATTCGGGAGTAGATTACGAATATGCTCAGGAAGTAGGAATAGGCTTTATAATTTATTGATAACGGAAGGGGGCGAACCCTCCATCGTTAGCCTAAAAACGCCACCCATAATCAAAAGTGGACCGATAAGGACAATATGGGTATCAAATGAAAAGTATGCGGGAGAGGATAATGAGTCTGGCATACAAATTCAAGTCGAAGTAAAGGGGGTCACCACACCCACACAAAAACGCCCAAAATAGGCACATTAGGCAATAACGGATATATGGGACTCGGTTTGTTTGTTCCGTATAGACTAAAAAACGGTAGAACCGACTTTCTCGAAATGTGTAGGTTGTGTAGGTTCTCGCATATTGTCTAGGTTGGTCTGGAAGGAAACATAGACCATACAATTTATCGGTATCGAAAGGGGGACGGACCCTCCCCCTTATGCCAAGAACACAACCTAAAATCAAAAGTGCACCGATCGGGACAATATTGGTAACAAATGAAAGGTATTGGAGAGTAGTATACGAATATGATATACGAATACGAGTATTAAAATTTTAGTCTAAGTACCCATCGGGCCGCCCCAACCTCAAAACTCCCCTAAACAGATATATTGGACGTTCATTTCAATATGGGGCTCAAATCAAAGGTATTCGTGAGTAGATTTCGAATCTGGCATACAAAATTGCACCGATCGGGACAATATTGGTATCAAATGAAAGGTATTGGAGAGTAGTATACGAATATGATACGAGTATTAAAATTTTAGTCTAAGTACCCATAGTGCCGCCCCAACCCCAAAACTCCCCTAAACAGATATATTGGACGTTCATTTCAATATGGGGCTCAAATCAAAGGTATTCGTGAGTAGATTTCGAATCTGGCATACAAAATTAGATCGAAGTGTAGGGGGTCACGCCACCACTTAAAAACGTCTTTAGACCCATTATAGTCATAATGGGTCTAAAGACGTTTTTGATACTTGGCTGAACCGATTTTCTTAAAATTTTCATAGATTGTGTACGTTTGTCTAGAAGGAAACATAGGATATATAATTTTAAGACATCGGGTGGAGCGGACCTTTTTCCTTACCCCAAAAACGCCAGCCATATCCGAAAGTGGTCCGATGGGCACAATAAGGGTATCAAATGAAAAGTATTGGAGAATGTGGTATTTTAATTTGGGTCCAAGTACCCAGCGGGCCCTCCCCAATCCCAAAACTCCTCTAAACTGATATATTCCAAGTTCATGTCAATATGGGACTCAAATGAAAAGTATTAGGCAGTAGATTACAAATATGGCATACAACGTTAGGTCCAAGTAATAGGAGGTCGCCCACCCCCAAATACCTCCAAATACCCCTAAATGGGCATATTAGCCGAACATGGCTATATGGGACTTAAATGAAAGATATTTGGGAGTAGATTACGAGTATGACATAAAAATGTGCGTTCAAGTCTAGGTGTCGCTTTTCCTCCTTAAGATACGTCAAATGTGTTATTTGACCCATTATGACAATATGGGATTCAAATGAAAGAAAGCGAATTTGTTATCCAATTTGGAGCCTAAACTGAACTTCATTTCCGTTAGGAATAAAGAACGAATCTGATATTTATTTTCAGAGCAAAGTGTGGGTGGGCGCCCCAGCCCCAAAACACCATCCAAATGGTTCATATTTACCGGCCATGGCAATATGGGGCTCAAATTAAAGGGATTTTGAAGTGCAGCACGAATTTGATATCCATATTTAAGTCGAAATGTCTGAGGTGGCATCCCTGCCCTAATGAGAACATTACCCTAAGGAAGAACATTACCACCAGGAACTGAGAATGGGGAAATTCTCACATATCAATGAGTGCTTTCCGATTCAAGTTTAAACTCAATGATAAGGGATCTTTTTTTTTATAGCCGAGTCCGAAAGTCGTCCCGTAGTGGGGAAAATTTTTTAAATGACCATGCATGGCATTGTACCTCGCAAATGTCGCTAACATTAAGAGGGGATAAACACCGCTTTGTCCGATGTTCTGGCCAGGATTCGAACGCGCTCAGTGTCATAGGCTACAATGGCACGAATTCAATATCCGCATTCAGGGCGAAGTGTCCCCACCCTAAAAAGATATTAGAGAGTTAAAGAAGGCGCAGCAGAGCGGGCCCGGTATAAGAGCATTTGTCCATTTTTCACAGACACACAATTTGGTCAATCTAAGTATAGAGACGTTAAGTTAGACGAATCTTTTACAGAATTTTTTCAACCTATTTATACATGCCTCAATTTAGGATGGGCGGAATTTCATACTCTACAACTATACTCATTTACAAAATTATTGACTGAATGTCAGCAAAATTCAATAGAATTACTACTCCCATACCCCCTTTTTTGGCAAAGAAAAAACTCTTTAATGTCTATGAATATTTGAAAATTTCGCTTAAATTTAAAATAATGTTTGCCCAAAAAGCCTTGAATATGGGCAACCAAACCACAACTATATTGAAATCAAGGTCGTTTTTTATGCCAACCATCATCGTGGATTTCTACTTCTCACTTTCATGGCGCATGAGCGGCATGCAAGAGAAGCATGTGCCGTCCATAATTTTGGCTTCGATTCACTTGGTGTTTTTGATATTCCTAACGGCGAACTTAACATTGTTATTGGGCCAGAAAAAACAAAAAACAAATTTTGTTAAAAAAACGCATTTAAAAGGTCTTATCTGTCATTGAAGTTTCTAAAGCGTTCGACATACCAGATGTACCCCAAACCAAACCAGCATGTCCATATCATAAATAGAAAGAGCCTCAAATCACGTAGAATAAAGCATTGACATTTCAAGCCTTTACGGAATCTAGAAAGAGAATCAGATCTCCCGAAGATCCCGAAGAAACACTGCTAAAACGCTGAAAAAGAAAACCAGCTCCCCGCTTTCAAGAACTCTGGAAAGACCAAACCAGCCCTCACTCAATGGAGATTGCAGATAGTGTCCTGCGTATCGAGAAAAAGTCGGAACAGGAACGAATAAAGCGCGCACGGCCCGTGAGTCTTCATGGAGGACTGTGACTTACAAAAACTTACAAAAGAGCCATCATAGAAGGGGAAGATGGTCGCCGGAAAAGATAAGGAGCCGGCAGTTTAGCCCAGATCTGATAAAACTAAGATATTCGCAAAGACAAGCACATATTGAAGGCTTTGAAAGATCGAGGATCGGCCTGAAAATAGTGTGTTGGCAAGATGTACAAAATTCAGCTTTGACTTTAACCACATGTCACCGTCTATGGGCTAATTTCTGCAAACATTTTCAACCAATTTCACAGTAACAGAAAAAATTTTTGCTATTCTCGATTTTGAAAAAATGTGGAGTGGGCCCCTCCCAAAATAAAATCCCGGCTACGTCCCTGAGCCCCCATATAAACCGTCTTTGAAATCTCAATTTTCATCCCCTATGGCTGAAATTTGGAACTGAATTTGAGATAGGGCGGTCACTCTGTGACTTGGCCTTGAAAAAATATATTAGCTTCATTTTCTACTCAAATATCGCTTATTTAAGACCCATATTGCAATGGTCAGCACATACTTCCTATTTGTGGGGTGTTTTATGGGGGTGAGGTAGCCCCATAGACACCTTTTCCGAATATTGATACCAGATTCATGCTTTACCCCCAAAGACCTTTCGTTTGAGCCCCATATTACTATGATGGTAAATTTGTCCTCTTTGGGGGACGTTTTTGGGGAGGCGCGGCCCCAAACACTTGGTCCCACATTTGGATAACAGATTCGTATTCTATTGCCATGGTCAGTAACTAAATCCTGTTTGGGGGTGTAATTAGGGAGGGGCGGCACCCCCAACACTTGGTCGCACATTTTGACATCAGATTCGTGTTCTACTCGTAAATACCTTTCAGTTGAGTTCCATATTGCCATGTGAAGTAAATAAGTCCTAGTTGGGTGTTTTTTTGGGGAAGGGGTCGACCCCCAGAAACGTGGTCCCACATTTGGATATTGGATTCGAATTCTACTCGCAAATACCTTTCATTTGAATCCCATATTGCCATAATCGGTAAATATGTTTGATTTAGGGGTGTTTTAGGGTTTGGGTAGGGGTTTTAGGGTGGTCCCTCTAACACTTGGTCCGACAATTGGATATCAGATAAGTTTTCCAATCTTTGAATCCCATATTGTCGTGAATGGTCCAAGTATATGTTTGGTAGGTTTTAGGGTGGGGCGGCCCCCTAGGTACCCCATCCGAAATTTGGTTACCGAATTTTTATTTTTAGGGTACTATATGAGAGCACACAAAATTTCGCTTAAATCGCACCACCCATCTCCGAGATCTAGTGTTTCTGAAAATTAGGGTAAGGGGGAGGGTCCGCCCCCCCTTCAGATAACAAAAAATGTAGTACCCTATTTTCACCACGGGATCATTATGCACCATACGTGAAAATTTCAAGAAAATCGGTTCAGCCGTTTCTGAGTCTATAAGGAACACACAAACATACAAACAAACAAACAAACAAAAAAATAAAAAAACAAACAAACAGACAAACAAACAAACGAACACAAATTGTTTTTTATATATAAGATATAAATCAGGTTATGGACTGATTTAGACCCCTTACTTAGCACAGTTGCTTAAAGTCCCATCAAAACGCTTCATGCAAAATCAGTTTAGCTCCCTCTAGAAGCTCAAGAAGTCAAGACACAAAATCGATTTATGTGGCAGCTATATCAAAACATTAACCGATTTGGTCCATTTGAAATCCCAATCCCGACCTACACTAATAGAAAGTATTTGTGAAAAATTTCAAGCGCCTAGCTTTACTCCTCCGAAAGATAGCGTGCTTTCGACAGACAGACGCACGGACATGGCTAGATCGCCTTAAAATGTCATGAGGATGAAGAATATGTATACTTCATGGGGTCTTAGACGACGTTACAAACGGAATGACGAAATTAGTATACCCCCCTCCTATGGTGGGGGTATAATACTTCAAATACAAACTAAGTTAACATTTTTAGCGGAATCCATGGTGGTGGTTACCCCAGATTCGGTCCGGTCGAACTTTCGAAGCTTTTACTTGTTGTTGCTCAGAGTATATTTCTTAGTTTACCGGTTATGGTTTACTTGCCCCGGGCCCCAACCGCATGGGTTATGTGGGATCGCATGTATATCTAGAGTCGATTGCTTCAAGATCCGAGTTCTGCTTCATACCGCCGCTTCCATGAAAACAGACGCTGATTTTGGCCATTGGTTAGTTAAATAGTCACTCAGTATTAAAGTAAGAGTCAGTGACAACTGTCCCCTTACTGAGACCCTGCTCTCGGAATGGCTGAACGCCGGCCGCATTTACAGCTACTCCGCATAAAACGAAGTTTTCCGTTATCCGCAACCTATATACGTGCTCGGGAGGCCACCGTAGCGCAGAGGTTAGCATGTCCGACTATGACGCTGAACGCCTGGGTTCGAATCCTGGCGCGACCATCAGAAAAAATTTTCAGCGGTGGTCTTCCCCTCCTAATGCCGGCAACATTTGTGAGGTACTATGCCATGTAAAACTTCTCTCCAAAGAGGTGTCGCACTGCGGCACGACGTTCGGACTCGGCCATAGTAAGGAGCCCCCTTATCATTGAGCTTAAAACTTGAATCGGACTGCACTCATTGATATGTGAGAAGTATTCCCCTGTGCCTTAGTGGGACAGGGGAAAAATTTGCAATTTGCAATGTACGCGCTAGGCAGTTTTCAACTAAGCTTCTCGTGATAACGATGAACATGACACAAGTCGGTGCCCAAAATTCAAGCCTCTGTGTTGCTCACAGTTATCCCCTATAGGCCAGGAACGGGACAAACTTCGCTCATAAATAAGTAAAAGCGTGCTAAGTTCGGCCGGGCCGAATCTTATATACCCTCCACAATGGATCGTATTTGTCGAGTTCTTTTCCCGGCATCTCTTCTTAAGCAAAAAAAAAAAAATAAAATAAAAGATTTGCTCTGCTATTAGAGCGATATCAAGATATGGTACGATTTGGACCACAATAAAATTATATGTTGGAGATCTGTGTAAAATGTCAGCCAATTCGAATGAGAATTGAGCCCTTTGGGGGCTCAAGAAGTAAAATAGAGAGATCGATTTATATGGGAGCTATATCGGGCTACAAAATTTAAGAAGTCAAAATCCCAGATCGGTTTCTATGGCAGCTATATCAGGTTATGAACCGATTTGAACCTTATTTGACACAGTTGTTGAAAGTAAGAATAAAATACGTCATGCAAACTTTCAGCCAAATCGGATAAGAATTGCGCCCTCAAGAAGCTCAAGAAGTCAAGACCCCAGATCTGTTTATATGGCAGCTATATCAGGTTATTAACCGATTTGAACCATACTCGGCACAGTTGTTGGATATCATAACAAAATACTACGTGCAAAAATTCATTCAGATCGGATAAGAATTGCGCCCTCTAGAGGCTCAAAAAGTCAAGACCCAAGATCTGTTTATATGGCAGCTATATCAGGTTATGGACCAATTTGGACCATACTTGGCAAAGTTATTGGATATCATAACAAAACACGTCGTGCAAAATTTCATTCCAATCGGATAAGAATTGCGCCCTCTAGAAGCTCAAGAAGTCAAGACCCCAGATCTGTTTATATGACAGCTATATCAGGTTATTAACCGATTTGAACCATACTTGGCGCATTTGTTGGATATCATAACAAAACATGTCGTGCAAAATTTCATTCCAATCGGATAAGAATTGCGCCCCCTAGAGGCTCAAGTAGTCAAGACCCAAGATCGGTTTATATGACAGCTATATCAGGTTATTAACCGATTTGAACCATACTTGGCAAAGTTATTGGATATCATAACAAAACACGTCGTGCAAAAATTCATTCAGATCGGATAAGAATTGCGCCCTCTAGAGGCTCAAGAAGTCAAGACCCAAGATCGGTTTATATGGCAGCTATATCAGGTTACGGACCGATTTGAACCATACTTGGCAAAGTTATTGGATATCATAACAAAACACGTTGTGCAAAATTTCATTCTAATCGGATAAGAATTGCGCATTTTAGAGGCTGAAGAAGTCAAGACCCAAGATCGGTTTATATGACCGCTATATCAGGTTATTAACCGATTTGAACCATACTTGGCAAAGTTATTGGATATCATAACAAAACACGTCGTGCAAAATTTCGGTTTATATGACCGCTATATCAGGTTATTAACCGATTTGAACCATACTTGGCAAAGTTATTGGATATCATAACAAAACACGTCGTGCAAAATTTCATTCCAATCGGATAAGAATTGCGCACTCTAGAGGCTGAAGAAGTCAAGACCCAAGATCGGTTTACATGGCAGCTATATCAGGTTATTAACCGATTTGAACCATACTTGGCACAGTTGTTGGATATCATAACAAAATACTACGTGCAAAAATTCATTCCAATCGGATAAGAATTGCGCCCTCTAGAGGCTCAAGAAGTCAAGACCCCAGATCTGTTTATACGACCGCTATATGAGGTTATTAACCGATTTGAACCATACTTGGCACAGTTGTTGGGTATCATAATAAAACACGTCGTGCAAAATTTCATTCCAATCGGATAAGAATTGCACACTCTAGAGGCTGAAGAAGTCAAGACCCAAGATCGGTTTACATGGCAGCTATATCAGGTTATTAACCGATTTGAACCATACTTGGCAAAGTTATTGGATATCATAACAAAACACGTCGTGCAAAAATTCATTCAGATCGGATAAGAATTGCGCCCTCTAGAGGCTCAAGAAGTCAAGACCCCAGATCTGTTTATACGACCGCTTTATCAGTTTATTAACTGATTTGAACCATACTTGGCAAAGTTGTTGGGTATCATAACAAAATATTACGTGCAAAAATTCATTCCAATCGGATAAGAATTGCGCCCTCTAGAGGCTCACGAAGTCAAGACCCAAGATCGGTTTATATGGCAGCTATATCAGGTTACGGACCGATTTGAACCATACTTGGCAAAGTTATTGGATATCATAACAAAACACGTTGTGCAACATTTCATTCCAATCGGATAAGAATAGCGCCCTCTAGAGGCTCAAGAAGTCAAGACCCAAGATCGGTTTATATGACCGCTATATCAGGTTATTAACCGATTTGAACCATACTTGGCGCATTTGTTGGATATCATAACAAAACATGTCGTGCAAAATTTCATTCCAATCGGATAAGAATTGCGCCCTCTAGAGGCTCAAGAAGTCAAGACCCCAGATCTGTGTATATGACCGCTATATCAGGTTATTAACCGATTTGAAGCATACTTGGCGCATTTGTTGAATATTATAACAAAACACGTCGTGCAAAATTTCATTCCAATCGGATAAGAATTGCGCCCTCTAGAGGCTGAAGAAGTCAAGACCCAAGATCGGTTTATATGGCAGCTATATCAAAACATGCACCGATATGGCCCATTTACAAGACCAACCGACCTACACTAATAAGAAGTATTTGCGCAAAATTTCAAGCGGCTAGCTTAACTGCTTCGGAAGATAGCGTGCTTTCGACAGACAGACGGACGGACATGGCTAGATCGACAAAAAATGTCGCGACGATCAAGAATATATTGGGTTGCCCAAAAAGTAATTGCGGATTTTTTAAAAGAAAGTAAATGCATTTTTAATAAAACTTGAATGAACTTTAATCAAATATACTTTTTTTCTAAAGCAAACTAAAAGTAAGAGCTGATAACTGACAGAAGAAAGAATGCAATTACAGAGCCACAAGCTGTGAAAAAATTTGTCAACGCCGACTATATGAAAAATCCGCAATTACTTTTTGGGCAACTCAATATATACTTTATGGGGTCTCAGACGAATATTTCGAGTAGTTACATACAGAATGACGAAATTAGTATACCCCCCATCCTATGGTGGAGGGTATAAAAATCACCCGTTACCCGTTATATTTGTATGATCGGGTTATAGGTTTAATGTTTTGGTAACTCGACCCCTCAATTTTTTTCTGCTAGCATTCCATATTGGCATTGCTAGGTTTAAAATTTTAAACTCTCCATCGAACCAATATCGAAAAATTAACATGAAAATATTTGCAATTTATGTGCATAAACTGCAATGCACTGCCCATGAATGTAACGAGGCATTGCCAATGCCAATACCCAGTAGTTGAGGTGAAATTAAATTTCCGACATTCAAAAAAACTCAAAAATGTTTAAGACCACAAGCAACAACAGCAAATAAAAGCTTTGGGTGCCATGTAATTTGTTTTCGACAGTTCTTTTGGTCAGCGGTAACAAACAGTCAAGTGTGCGTAATGTAAAACTCATTACGTTGATAAAAATAACCTAAAAAAATTGAAAATACTCAGCGGCAGCAGCTCGATATGTTTGGCACTGAATTACGATATCAACGTCAAACAGCCGGCTGCAAATAACCGCCTTGCGTTACGTGATGAACATGTTTGATACGTGTTGTTAAGCTCTTAGGCGAACGTAGTTTCTAAATTTGGTCTCTTTGGCGTATTTCTTTTTTTTTTTTTCTGTGATATTTGCAAGACCAACGATTTGCCGTTTTCCTATTCTGGGTAAGCGAACAGCATTTTAATGGACAACTTTTACTTTCTAGCACAGACATAGACACTACTAGGCAATGGCTGATATAACAATTATAAGGGGGAAAAGGAGGTTGGCATGTTGTTTAATCACGTTGACAAGACTGGGTTAATACAATTTTAAGAAATTTGTTGTTAAAAAAAATAATAAAAACACATATTCTATCGTTATATATAAAAATAAATATGTACTTGTTTGTTTGTATGTATGTTTGTTTATATGTTTGTTTGTGGGTTTGTAATGTTGTTCCATACAGACTCCAAAATGGTTGAACCGATTTTCTTGGAATTTTCATAGATTATGTAGGCTGGCCTGGAAGAAGCAATAGGCTATATAATTTATTGATATCGGAAGGGGGGGCGGACCCTCCCCCTTACACTAAAAGTACGACCCCAAAATAAAAGTGAACCAATCGGGACAATATGGGATTCTATTGAAAGGTTTCCAGGAGAAGAGTACGAATTTTATATGAAAAATTGAGTCCAAGTAACTAGGGGGCCGCCCCAACCCCAAAACCCTCTAAAATAGGTTCATTGGACGATAATGGCAATATGGGTCTCGAATGAAAGGTATTCGGGAGTAGATTACAAACATGGTCTGGAAGGAGCAAAGGGCTATATAATTGATTGATATCAGAAGGGGAGGCGGACCCTCCCCCTTACTCCAAAAGTACGACCCCAAAACAAAAGTGGATCTATAACGACAATATGGATATTGAATGAAAGGTACTGAAGAGTATAATACGAATATGGTATTAAAATTTGGATCTAAGTACCAATCGGGCCGGCCCAACCCTGAAATTGCCCCAAACAGACACATGGGGCGTTCATGTCAATATGGGCCTCAAATGAAAGGTATTCGGGAGTAGATTACGAATCTGGCATACAAAATCAGATCGAAGTATAGGGGGTTGTCCAACGCCCCCAAATGAGCATATGAACCAATCATGACCATACGGGACGCGGGTTGTTTATTTATGCCGTAGAATAAATTATGATTAAATGATATTAGATGTGGGCGGACCCTCCCCCTTATCCCAAAAACGCCATCCAAAACCAAAAGCGGATCGATAGTCACAATGTAGATATCAAATGAAAGGTATTAAAACTAGAAAACGAATATCGTATTAAAATTTGGGTCCAAGTACCCAGCGGGTCGCCCCAACCCCAAAACTCACCCAAACAGAGATATTGGACGTTCAGATCAATATGGGACTCAAATGAAAGGTATTCGGAATTAGATTTCGAATCAGATCGATATTGATATTGGAAGGAGGGGAGGCGAACCCTCCTCCTCATACCAAAAGTACGACCCCAAAATAAAAGTTGACCAATCGAGACAATATGGTACTCTATTGAAAGGTTTCTAGGAGAAGAGTACGAATTTCATATCAAAAATTGGGTCAAAGTAACTAGGGGGGCCGTCCGACCCCAAAACCCTCTAAAATAGGTTTATTGGACGATAATGACAACATGGGTCTCGAATGAAAGGTAGTCGGGAATAGATTACGAATATGGTCTGGAAGGACCAATAGGCTATATAATTTATTGATATCGGAAGGGGGGGGGGGGGGGGGGGGGCGGACCCTCCCCCTTACACAAAAAGTACGAACCCAAAATAAAAGTGAAGCGATCGCGACAATATGGGACTCTATTGAAAGGTTTTCGGGAGTTGAGTACGAATTTTATATTAACAAGTAAAAGCGTGGAAAGTGGGAACCCACCACCATGGATTCTGATAAAATGCCAAACTTCTGTCAAACCAGCAAAGATTAAAGCTTCTGGGAACCGAACAAGGATGATCGAGAGACCGGTTTACATGGGAGCTATATCAGATTACAAACTGATTTGGACCGTACTTGGTACACTTGTTGGAAGTCATAACAGAATACCATATGCAAAAATTAAGCCAAATCGGACAAAAATGTAGGCTTTCAGGAGCTCAAAAAATCAAATCGGGAGATCGGTTTATATGGGAGATATATCAGGTTATAGACCGATTTGACCGTACTTGGCACATTTGTACTTAACCCACTTGTCGGAAATCATAACAAAACACTACGTGCCAAATTTCAGCCAAATCGGACAAAAATTGTGGCTTCCAGGAGCCCAAGAAGTCAAATCGGGAGATCGGTTTATATGGGAGCTATATCAGGTTATAGACCGATTTGAACCGTACTTAACCCACTTGTCGGAAATCATAACAAAACACTACGTGCCAAATTTCAGCCAAATCGGATGAAAATTGAGGCTTCCAAGGGCTCAAGAAGTCAAATCGGGAGATCGGTTCATATGGGAGCTATATCTGGTTATATATCGATTTTGACCGTACTTGGCACATTTGTCGGAAGTCATCACAGAACACTATACATGCTACATTTCAGCCACATCGGATGAAAATTGAGGCTTCCAGGGGCTCAAGAAGTCAAATCGGGAGATCGGTTCATATGGGAGCTATATCTGGTTATATATCGATTTTGACCGTACTTGGCACATTTGTCGGAAGTCATAACAGAACACTACATGCTAAATTTCAGCCACATCGGATGAAAAGTGAGGCTTCCAGGGGCTCAAGAAGTCAAATCGGGAGATCGGTTCATATGGGAGATATATCCAAATCTGAACCGATATGGCCCATTTGCAATCCTCGATTTGCAATCAAATCGGAAGATAGGTTTACATGAGCTTCACACGTTCGACCGCTATCGTGATTTCGACAGACGGACGGACGGATGTGGCTAGTTCGACTCAGAATGTCGAGAGGATCAAGAATATATATACTTTATGGGGTCCTAGATCAATATTTCGAGGTGTTACAAACGGAATGACTAGAATAATATGGTGGTGGGTATAAAAATTGGGTCCAAGTAACTAGGGGGCCGCCCCGACCCTAAAGCCCTCTAAAATGAAAGGTATTCTGGAGCAGATTACGAATATGGTCAGGAAGGAGGAATATGCTTTATATTTTCTTGAAATTGGAAGAGGGCGGACTCTCCCCCCGTTACCCCAAAAACATCACTCAAACCCATAAGTGGACCGATAGAGACAATATGGTTATCAAATGAAAGGTATTGAAGAGTTTAATGCGAATAAGGTGTTAAAAATTGGGTCCAAGTACCCAGGAAGTCGCCCTAACCTCAAAACTCCTCCAAGCAGACAAACTGAACGTTCATATCAATATGGGGCTCGAATGAAAAGTATTCGGGAGTAGCTTACGAATCTGGCATACAAAATCTGATATCGGATGGGGGCGGATCCTCCCCCATACCCAAAGAAAACATAGGCTAAATAATTCTATGATAGCGAATAGGGGCGGACATTCCCCCTTATCCCTAAAACGCCACCCAAAACCAAAAGCGAATCGGTAGTCACAATGTGGATATCAAATGAAAGGTATTAAAACTAGAAAACGAATATCGTATTAAAATTTGGGTCCAAGTACCAAGCGGGTCGCCCCAACCCCAAAACTCACCCAAACAGACATATTGGACATTAAGGTCAACATGGGACTCAAATGAAAGGTATTTTGGAGTAAAGTAAAATTTTGCCCATGAACTGAGCAGGGGCAAACTTCTCACACATCAATGAGTGTTTTCCGATTCAAATTTAAACTCAATAAGGGACCTTTTTTATAGTCAAGCCCGAATGGCGTGCCGAAGTGCCATACCTCTTTGGGGAGTATTTACATGACCATGCATGGCTTGGTACCTCTCAAATTTCGCCAGCATTAAGAGGGGATAACCACGGGTTTAAATGTTGTCCGATATTCTCGCCAACGCAGGCGTTTCGCGGACATTGGCTACAGTGGCACGAATTCGATATCCACATTCAGGGCGAAGTGTACCCACCCTTAAAACATATAGGAGAGTTAAAGAAGGCACAGTGGAGCGGTCCTGGTTCGGCTAGTTTCTCATGAACATCACATTTTCAGTATATTTCAAAATTTCCATGATATATTGGGTTGCCCAAAAAGTAATTGCGGATTTTTCAAAGAAAGTAAATGCATTTTTAATAAAACTTAGAATGAACTTTAATCAAATATATTTTTTACACTTTTTTCCTAAAGCAAGCTAAAAGTAACAGCTGATAACTGACAGAAGAAAGAATGCAATTACAGAGTCACAAGCTGTGAAACAAATTGTCAACGCCGACTTTTTGGGCAACCCAATATTATAAGAATATCAATGTTTTGGGACATTCTTTATGATAATAGAATTTTGTGGAAATAAAGGGTGATTTTTTAAGAGCTATAGGAAAGTTTTTCAGAAAAAAAAAATGTATGAAAACTTTATTCGTTTGAAGATGATTTCATGCAAATGTTGACCGTGACTGCGCCTCAAATAGTCCATCCGCTTAGTCCAATATTGGCGTACTCTTTCCAACATTTCGGCCGGTATCTCACGATTAAATGCTTCAATATTGTCTTCCAATGCGTCGATTAATGCGGTCTAAAGGCGTTAAATCGCATGATCTAGGCGGCCAATTCACCGGTCCCGAACGTGAAATAAAATATTCACCGAACTAGCCCTTCAATAAGTCCATTGTGGCATGTGACACCGTTTTGTTGAAACGATATGTGGTTTCAAGCTCTTCCATTTTGGGCAAAAAAAAGTTGGATATCATCTCACGGTAGCGCTCACCATTCACTGCTACGTTACGATTCGCATCTTATCTTTGAAGAAGTACGGTCCAATGATGGCACCAGCCTATAAACCCCACCAAACTGTGAATTTTTCTAGATGCATTGGTAGCTCTTGCAATGCTTCTGCCTAATCTTTACTCCAAAATCGACAATTCTGCTTATTTACGTACCCATTGAGGCAAAAATTTGCTTTGTCCATAAAATGGAAGAAGCGCGCAATGAACTTTCTTAACAGAGCACGCATTTTGATAATAAAATTCAAAAATTTGCAAGCTTTGTTCGTTTAGAAGACGGTTCATGGTTAAATTATAGACCAAACTGAAGATGTTTGACAGCTGAAGAAAACACGAAACATGCGTGAGATGTTTAAACCAGAGTTGCCAAAAAGATAATAGCTAAAAAAATCACCCTTTATTTAAACAAACTTCTATTGTGAGGACATTGGCCATAAAACTGAAATTTCGAGCTGATTCTACGGAGAACGGATTCCGGCGAAAACATTTAAGAAATTTATCCAACAAAGAATATTTCTATAAAAATCAAAGATGACATTTGCTCTTATTGAAGAAATTGTTTGCCATTTTCTTTCTTTTTTCCCCAAAAATCAGATTTCGAATAATTCATGGTAGTTAATAAAATATGTGCGCGTGTCTAAAAGTACCATTTAGCTGCCATTAATAGTCTTTCGTATGAAATAGAAGTTGCTCTGGTATGTCTGTATTTCCTTCGATTTTTATATTTCCTGCAAATTTTTTGCACTTATGCCACGTTTGCCATGCTATCAACTTATCCAGTTTCCTAAGTAATTGGCTTCCGTGGAATTTTTCACAAAAATTCACACTTACTCTAAATAAATCTTGAAATTCTGCCATCATCGTCTCAATGAATATGAGATAACACAGACAAAAATTTAGTACGTGTGAATTTTTCCCAATGATATAATGAGATGAAGTTCTATGAGAAACAGCAACAACAACAACAGCGACCAAAATGAGGGGCATCAATTGATGGTAGTGCAACGACGCGTCGTTGTTATTTCTCACATTGGCTGCTTAAATTCCGATCGCATTCATAGAGGGGAGGGAAAAAACAGCAAACAAAACAGGCAAATCTCGTCTTTATGGCTTCCTGTTTCCCTCTCTCTCTCTCAAAGTGTCATACCGTTGGCATCCTGAACCAGGCCACATTCATTGCCAATGCATTGAATAAAAAGAGCAACATCGCAAAAGGAATTTTTGTATAATTTATTATTGCTGAAAGAAGTGGAAACGTGTGCCGCTGCTGTTTTCTGTTGCCAGAGCCGCTGCAATACAGCCCCCTGATGGTTGTGGCAAAAATGGATGGTATTCCTATTTATGAGCATGGCATACAAATTTTCAGAGATAATCACGTAACATAATTCATGGTGCAGCAACAAGGAAGACACCATAATGACAGGACAATATTGCAGGGCAGAATTCAGAATGATGACAATAGCCTCAGCCTAGCCAAACCAATACAGCAGGATACGCTTAAAACAGACATGGTGCGAAATGTGCGGTTGTTCTTAATGGGAGGTCTTTAGCAGCAGATTAATGACCTTATTGAGAACTTTCCCCTCAGAGGGCAAAGATTTGTGGCAATATTGTTACTAAGGCCAAGACAATGTAACAAGAGGCTTGGTCCTAATCCAAGCGATAAAGAAATAAGTGCGCAGATATATTTGGTAGAGAGGAATTTTATGAAATGCCGAAATTCAAGTTAAATTTTTAATTTGGTGAAACTTAAGTTTTCTTCAAATGATTCATATGATCGCGTATTTTACTCAGGCTGAATGGCCAAATCAAATGTTACACACAAAGGGGAGATTACTAAATGAGACTAATGTCCAGACAAATCAGCACACAGATACCACACCACTGGTGGACGCGTTTCGATTATTGGTAAGATAAACGTTTTCAACACAATCGCAGGAACAGGGGCAAACTTCTCACATATCAATGAGTGCAGTCCGATTCAAGTTCAAGCTCAATGATAAGGGGCCTCCTTTTTATAGCCTAGTCCGAACAGCGTGCCGCAGTGCGACACCTCTTTGGAGAGAAGTTTTACATGGCATAGTACCTCACAAATGTTGCCCGCATTAGGAGGGGAAAACCACCGATGGTCTGATGGTCTCGCCAGGATTTGAACCCAGGCGTGCAGCGTCATAAGCGGACATGCTAACCTCTGCGCTACGGTGGCCTCCTGAAAAAAAAAAACGCAGCTTGTAAGTGCTCAAGAAAACAAATCGAGGGATCGGTTTATATGGGAGCTTTTTCAGGCTATTAACCGATTCGAACCGTATTTGGCACAGTTGTTGAAAGTCATAACAGAACACTATATGCAAAATTTCACCCAACCCGAATAAAAATTGCAGCTTCCAGGGGCTCAAGAAGTCAAATCGGGAGATCGGTTTATATGGGGGCTATATCAGGTTCTTGACCGATTTGAATCGTACTTGGCACAGTTGATGAAAGTCATAACAGAACACTTTGTACAAAATTTCAGCCAAATCGGATGAAAATTGAGTTTTCCAGGGGCTCAAGAAGTCAAATCGGGAGATCGATTTATATGGGGGCTATATCAGGTTCTTGACCGATTTGGATCGTACTTGGCACAGTTGTTGGAAGTCATAACAGAACACTATGTGCAAAATTTCAGCAGAACCGGATAAAAATTGCGGCTTCCAGGGGCTCAGGAAGTCAAATCGGGAGATCGATTTATATGGGGGCTATATCAGGTTCTTGACCGATTTGGATCGTACTTGGCACAGTTGTTGAAAGTCATAACAGAACACTATGTGCAAAATTTCAGCCAAACCGGGTAAAAATTGCGGCTTCCAGGGGCTCAGGAAGTCAAATCGGGACATCGGTTTATATGGGGGCTATATCAGGTTCTTGACCGATTTGGATCGTACTTGGCACAGTTATTGGAAGTCATAACAGAACCCAGTGTAAAAAATTTCAGCCGACCCGAAAAAAAAATTGCGGCTTCCAGGGGCTCAAGAAGTCAAATCGGTAGATCGGTTTACATGGGAGCTATATCCGAATCTGAACCGACATGGCCCATTTGCCATCCCTAACGACCTACATCAATATTAAGTATCTGTGCAAAATTTCAAGCGGCTAGCTTTACGCGTTCGACCGCTATCGTAATTTTATGAAATTTTTGAAATTTTCAATTAATTTTTTTATTGATCCAATTAAAACATGATTGCAATTTTTTGAAAACTCTAAATACTTTCTTTACTTGGCACCCAGATGTTTTTGTTCTGGAACATGAGATAAACATCTTCTTTTTTAAACGGGCTCCCGTTTTCAAAAAACTCCCTTGCGGTGGTTCTCCAAAAAAAATCGGGTGTCGGGAAGAGGTGCCTTGTAGATTTGTTGTCGTTGTCGCAGCAGTGCATTGTGCACTGAGGCGGCAGTCCTCGACCAATGCAAGACTCTATCGGGTTAATCCGGCATGTAGAACAGACTGCCATGGTATTCTTAGGATTTATCGAAATCTGAAATGTATGGGTCTTTGAAATCTCCTATTCTTCATATTTTAGGGGACAAAAAAGGCTTTAATTGAATTTATTTGAAATTTTTTTAAGTTTCGATTAAAAATGATTGAATCAATTAATTTTTTAATTGAAAATTACAAAATTTTCAATCACCAATGTGAATCAAAAAATTTTCAGAAATTTGTTCAGTCACCAATGTGAATCAACAAATTTTCAGATTCAATTAAAAAATTACTTGATTCAATTAATTAGTTAATTGAAGATGACCAAAATTGTAATCACGATCAGTGATTCATCTCCAATATGGGAGGGTTTTTATTCTCTTGGTAGGTTGGTTGGCTGACCTCAATTTTTGCAAGGTTTTGCCAACATATAAATTCACAGTTAATCACTGAAAAATTCGCCGGGGATAACCTAAAATTATTTAACTTCTTGTCGTGTATTCGTTAAGAGTGCAGAATAAAACCATGGATGGTCGAGGGGCCAAATACTGTTTTAAGGGGTCTCATTGCATAAAAACGGCGAAAGTTCTGATATTGACTGTGACTGGTAAGAGTGTCAAGGGATCTCTTCCAAATTTCATAAATTCTGGGTAAGAAATGCGGCTTTTGTGCGTTCAATGGGAAAAACAGGCCTCTATGGCAGCTGCATACAAATATGGTCAAATCTGGTCCATACTCAGTTGTTCTGGAGTCCATGCATCTCACTGTAACGGCGAAAATTGGTAAGAAAAGCCCTTTTCTGGTCTCAAATCCTTAAATTTGGAGATCGCTTCATGGAAACTCGGCACGGCTGTTTATTGAAATCGTGACAAAAATACGACTATTAAAAACTCAAGGTTCCTTATCGGGATATCGGTATAAAGTATGGGGATATGAGAGATTTCAAGAAACAGATGGACGGACATGTCTAGATCGTCTATGAATATAACGACGAGCTAGTATACATACTTTCTTCGGTTGCAAATTTATAATTTGAATGGCCAAAATGGCCAACTCTTCGGTGGTGGGTATAAAAATATATACCGCGTTCTTGGCTTGTAGAACCTTTGAGAGGTTTTAAACGGATTGCATAGAATTTTTCTCAATTTTTGGTAGGAAATAATTTTCTTGAGTGGCAACACTGATCACGATTATAAAAAAGTGATTGAAAAAATTAATTTTGTAATTGAAAACAATTTTATTTTCAATTAAATTTTTAATTGAAACATTTTTGCGATTTTTCCTGTATACTTACCCAAAGAACTTCAACATTTTGTACAACATTACAGTAATCGAACTTACCTGAAAGAAAAAGAAAAGAGCAATCTCAGAAAAAAAGCAATCGTGGAATTAAAAAGCGTGCTAAGTTCGTCCGGGCCGAATCTTATATACCCTCCACCATGGATCGCATTTGTCGAGCTCTTGCCATGGTATCTCTTTTTAGGCAAACAAAGGATAAAAGAAAAGAATTGCTATGTTATTGGAACAACATCAAGTTATGGTTCATTTCGGACCATAATTGAACTGAATATTGGAGATCATAGAAGAAGTCATTGTGTAAAATTTCAGCCAAATCTTGTAAGAATTGCACACTTTAGGGGCTGAAGAAGTAAAATAGGGAGATCGGTTTATAGGGGAGCTACATTAGGCTATAAGCCGAATCATGCCATTTTCGACACGTAAGCTTAAGGTCATAGGAGAAGCCGTTGTACAAAATTTCAGCTAAATTTGATAATAATTGCGCCCTCTAGTGGCTCAAGAAGTCAAGACCCCAGATCGGTTTATATGGCAGCTATATCAGGTTATGGACCGATTTGAAATATTCTTGGCACAGTTGTTGAAAGTCATAACAAAACACCTCATGCAAAATTTCAACCAAACCGGATAGGAATTGCTCCCTGTAGAGGCTCAAGAAGTCAAGACCCCAGATCGGTTTATATGGCAGCTATATCAGGTTATGGACCGATTTGAAATATTCTTGGCACAGTTGTTGAAAGTCACAACAAAACACGTCATGCAATATTTCGGCCTAACCGGATAGGAATTGCTCCCTGTAGAGGCTCAAGAAGTCAAGACCCCAGATCGGTTTATATGGCAGCTATATCAGGTTATGGATCGATTTGAACTATTCTTAGCACAGTTGTTGAAAGTCATAACAAAACACCTCATGCAAAATTTCAACCAAACCGGATAGGAATTGCTCCCTGTAGAGGCTCAAGAAGTCAAGACCCCAGATCGGTTTATATGGCAGCTATATCAGGTTATGGACCGATTTGAAATATTCTTGGCACAGTTGTTGAAAGTCATAACAAAACACCTCATGCAAAATTTCAACCAAACCGGATAGGAATTGCTCCCTGTAGAGGCTCAAGAAGTCAAGACCCCAGATCGGTTTATATGGCAGCTATATCAGATTATGAACCGATTTGAAATATTCTTGGCACAGTTGTTGAAAGTCACAACAAAACACTCCATGCAATATTTCGGGCAAACCAGATAGGAATTGCTCCCTGTAGAGGCTCAAGAAGTCAAGACCCCAGATCGGTTTATATGGCAGCTATATCAGGTTATGGACCGATTTGAAATATTCTTGGCACAGTTGTTGAAAGTCATAACAAAACACCTCATGCAATATTTCGGCCAAACCGGATAGGAATTGCTCCCTCTAGTGGCTCAAGAAGTCAAGACCCCAGATCGGTTTATATGGCAGCTATATCAAAACATGGACCAATTTCAAATATTCTTAGCACAGTTCTTGAAAGTCACAACAAAACACCCTATGCAAAATTTCAGCCAAATCGGATAATAATTGCGTTCTCCAGTGGCTCAAGAAGTCAAGACCCCAGATCGGTAGCTACATCAGTTTATGGACCGATTTCAACCATATTCAGCACAGTTATTGGAAGTCATAATAAAACACCTTGTGCAAAATATCAGCCAAATCGCATAAGAATTGTGCCCTCTAGCGGCTCAAGAAGTCAAGATCCTAGATCGGTTTATATGGCAGCTATATCAAAACGTGGACCGATATAGCCCATTTACAATCCCAACCGACCTACACTAATAGGAAGTATTTGTGCAAAATTTCAAACGGCTAGCTTTACTCCTTCGAAAGTCAGCGTGCTTTCGACAGACAGACGGACGGACGGACGGAGAGACAGACGGACGGACAGACGGACGGACATGGCTAGTTCGACTTAAAATGTCATGACGATCAAGAATATATACACTTAATGGGGTCTTAGACGAATATTTTGAGGAGTTACAAACAGAATGACGAAATTAGTATACCCCCATCCTATGGTGGAGGGTATAAAAATAGTAGTTCTTTAAGGTAAATGGTGCGAATGATTGTCTATCTGATTGAGAATTGAATGCTACTTTACTTTTGTTATGGATTTTTAATGGAAAAATGCTGTTCTAGCAATCCAATAGATTGAAATTTGGTACTCAGACTTCAAACTTTGTTGTAGGGACTTTGATGCACAGTAACAAAACAGTGAAATGACTCGGTAACCACAAAAACATTGAAACAATCACGGAATAGTTATACCCTACACCACTACTGGGTGGTACAGGGTATTATAACTTAGTGCATGACCCAGAAGAAAGAGAGATAGACCCATTGATCCCATTGACCCGATCGACTCAGATTCACTTTCTGATTCGATTTAGCCATGTCCGTCCGTCTGTCCATGTTAATTTGTGTACAAACTACAGGTCGCAATTTTCATCCGACTCAATTTTGGTGCAGACATGTTTTTTGGCCTAGAGACGAAGCCTATTGAAATTGGAAAAAATCGGTTCCATATATATTTCCTTCCGATTTGCAGTAATAATGCAATACAATTGTCATTTGCTAACCGATTCTCGCGAAATTTGGCTGGAAGGATTTTCTTATGACTTTCGACATCACTAATGAATTTCATAGAAATCGGTTCAGATTTTGATATAGCTCCCATATATATGTTCGTCCGATATGCAATAATAATGGAATAAAATGGTAATTTGTTAACCGATTTACTCGAAATTTGGTAGGAAGGATTTTCTTATGACTCCCGACATTATAGATGAATATCAATCAAATCGGTTCAGATTTGGATATAGCTCCCATATATATGATCGTCCGGTTTGCAGTAATAATGCAATAAAATTGTCATTTGTGAACCGATTCTCGCGAAATTTGGCAGGAAGGATTTTCTTATGACACTCAATATTACTGGTGAATTTCATATAAATCGGATCAGATTTGGATATAGCTCCCATATATATGTTCGTCCGATTTGCAGTAATAATGCAATAAAATGGTCATTTGTAAACCGATTCTCGCGAAATTTGGCTGGAAGGATTTTCTTATGACTTTCGACATCACCAGTGAATTTCATAGAAATCGGTTCAGATTTAGATATAGCTCCCATATATATGTTCGTCCGATTTGCAGTGATAATGCAATAAAATTGTCATTTGTTAACCGATTCTCTTGCAATTTGGTCCGAAGGAGTTTCCCTTAACTCTCGACATTATTGGTGAATTTCATAGAAATCGGTTCAGATTTAGATATAGCTGTCATATATGTATATCGCCCGATTTTCACTTCTAGAGCTACTGCAAGCGCATTTATTGACCAACCTTCCCAAAATTTTGTCCAACGTTTTCCTCGACGACTTTTACAATATCCATAAAGTTTTCTCGAAATCGTTTCAGATTTAGATATAGCTCCCATATATATTTTCGTCCGATTTGCAGTAATAATGCAATAAAATTGTCATTTGTTAACCGATTCTCTTGCAATTTGGTCCGAAGGAGTTTCCCTTAACTCTCGACATTCCTGGCGAATTTTATAGAAATCGGTTCAGATTTTGATATAGCTGTCATATATGTATATCGCCCGATTTTCACTTCTAGAGAAAGCCCATTTATTGACCAATCTTTGTACAACGCTTTGCCCATCAACTGCCACAATATCTGAGAAGTTTGCTCCAAATCGGTTCAGATCTAGATCCCATATATATATTCGTTCGATTTTGGAAATTATTGCCATAAAGTGCTCATTTGTTAACCGTAGCTATTATAGTTTGAACATATTTGCTCGAAATTTGATATGGCTTGTTTAATAACCCATCTAAAAACATTCGCTGAGGTCCATCAAAATTGGTTCAGAATTGGAAATAGCTCTCACATTGCACTTATAGAGTAGGTGTAGGGTATTATATAGTCGACACCGCCCACCTTTTGTCCTTTCTTACTGGTTTAAAATAATCAAGTGAACATTCATCCATGTGAAAATCCAATTTGAGACCCTCCACCATAGGATGGGGATATATTGGGTTGCCCAAAAAGTAATTGCGGATTTTTTAAAAGAAAGAAAATGCATTTTTAATAAAACTTAGAATGAAAGTTTCTAAAGCAAACTAAAAGTAACAGCTGATAACTGACAGAAGAAAGAATGCAATTACAGAATCACAAGCTGTGAAAAATTTTGTCAACGCCGACTATATGAAAAATCCGCAATTACTTTTTGGGCAACCCAATAGAACCTCGTCATTCCGTTTGTAAATTGCAAATTTTGCCCATAAACATTCCACTAAGGCACGGGGTGCAAACTTCTCACATATCAATGAGTGCAGCCCGATTCAAATTTAAGCTCAATGATAAAGGGCCTCCTTTTTAGAGCCCAGTCCAAACGGAGTGCCGCAATGCGACACCTCTTTGGAGAGAAGTTTTACATGACATAGTACCTCCCCGCTGAAAAAAAAATTTTTTTTCTGATGTTCTCACCAGGATTCGTTCAGCGTCATAGGCGGACATGCTAACCTCTGCGCTACGGTGGCCGTTTGTTCATTCCGTTTGTAACACCTTGAAATATAGTTCTGTGTAAATCTTTGCAATGCAAAAAATTGCATTAAGGAACAAGGGCCGAATTTCTCACATATCAATGAGTGCTGTCCGAATCAAGTTTAAAAATCAATAAAAAGCAACCTCCGTTTTAATGGCCCAGTCCGAATGGCGTACCGTAATGCGTCACCTCTTTGGGGAGAAGTTTCTACATGGCATACCTCACAAATGTCGCAAGCATTAGAAGGGAATAACCATCGCTTTTTTTCTCTGATGTACTAACCCTGATTCAAACCCAGGCCTTCAGTGAAACATAGATCTTAGACTCCCCATTGTATAAATATTCTTGGTTTTGAAGACATTTTAAGATGTTCTAGCCCTGGCCATGTGATTGAGCTTACATTTATAGGCCTGCTCTCAATGATATGAGAAAAGTATCTTCGGTGTTCTTTAATGGAATGTTCATTGGTAAAAAAATGCAAATTTTGCCCATGAACATTCCATTAAGGAACAGGGGCAAACTTCTCACACATCAATGAGTGCAGTCCGATTCAAGTTTTGAGCTCAATGATAAGGGGCCTCCTTTTTATAGCCGAGTCCGAACGGCGTGCCGCAGTGCGACACCTCTTTAGAGAGAAGTTTTACATGGCATAGTACCTCACAAATGTTGCCCTCCAGCAGGAGGGGAAAACCACCGCTGCAAAATTTTTCTGATGCTCTCGCCAGGATTCGAACCCAGGCGTTCAGCGTCATAGGCGGACATGCTTACCTCTGCGCTACGGTGGCCTCCTAATTCATCGTTTATTGGTAAATTTTCAAAATTTACCACCGATGTCCGTCCGTCCATCCGTCTGTCGAAAGCACGCTAACACTGGCAACAAATAAAGCTAACCACTTGAAATTCTGCCCAAGTACTTACTTGTGCCGTAGGTCACTTGGGATTGTAAGTGGTTCTAATGCTGTTTATAGGCGAGTCCGATTGGCGTACCAAAACGCAAAAAAAAGTTTAAAATGATTCAAGACCTCATACAAGTTGCCAGCATTAATGGGCAGATAACCGCCCCTGAAAAGTTGCGAAAGCAGGCGTGCATCCTTAGAGGTGAGTATGCTAACCTCAGCGCCACAGTAATCTCGATAAGGCATTGGAAATTTTAATTTTATCTTTACCATAGTATCCATGTCCAATGTAGTCTCACTGTACTTTTCGACTTTACCTATAAAGTTTCACCTTAATTTTCACACTTTTCTCTCTATTCGATTACACAAACAAAGCCCAATTAGTTGATATCTTATTTCTTAGGTAACGCAACGAAATGTTCCCCCTTTCATGGGGAAAACATGAATTGCTCCACAAAGACAAGTGTGGCACAAAAATAAAATCAGACCATAATAGTTTAGGTAATCGATAGATTAAACAGTGAAAGACAAATACATTTCATAATTACCAATAGTAACACCACACAGCACAACAACAACAAATGCAGCAACAACAACAACAACAACAAATATCACAACTTTAATATTTTGTAATGACTGGAAGCCAATGCAAACGAAAAGATAAACCCCACTTTTCTAAATTACAGCTGCACTGCTAGCAGTCAATAGACAAATAGAGTTCCCACTCGATGATGAATCGTTGCTGGGCTTATTCCAAAAACAAAATAAAGTCACGTACTATTAAATGGGGCTAAAGTAACTATCTAAACAAGCCCACATAGGTTTAGGTTAAGTAACGAGAGCAACAACTCTAAACAACTATCAAAGATAAATACTAGGCAGACGATAGCAAGAAATTCATTCATCATTAGTCAAGCGTTTAAACAATGACACATAAGGTGATATTGACTTTTAAAAGATAATTGAAGCTCAGTTTCTTAAAAGTCTGGCAAATGACTTCATAACCATAGGTAATCTGTTAAACATCTGTATTGAGTTAATGCAAATGCAAATTCAAATTGAAATTTTGCCCATGAACATGCCACTAAGGAACAGGGGAACGGGAACGGCGTGCCGCACTGCGACACCTCTTGGGTGAGAAGTTTTTACATGGCATAGTACCTCACAAATATTGCCGGGATTAGGAGGGAAAATCCACCGCTGAAAATATTTTTTCTCATGGTCTCGCCAGGATTCGAACCTGGATGTTCAGCGTCATAGGTGGACATGCAGGCCTCTGCGCTACGGTGGCCTCCATAATAGTGAAGTGCTTGAACTGAGGTGGCAAATATGTACCCTCTTACATGATGGTAAAATCCTACGATCTTGGTATAGGCTCAACTTTATGCAGAGGCAAAAAAATGAATCTGGTAACAGATACAGCTAATGTGCTTGGAATATTGAAAGACAGTTTTAACCAGCTCTTGGCATCCGATAATGACGGCGTCAACAATGCTCCAGAATCAATCCCTAAGGGATTGAGGGTGTAAAATGTATACCATCCACTCAGAATGCAGCCAGCTTTGCTGAAAAACAGCTAAAGAACAACAAGGCAGCAGAAGCCGATGGGTTACCAGCATATGAATATAGTAACTGAGGCGACAAGTTGCTCTCTGCAATCTAGCTATAAGAATGCTTAGCTGATGATAAGTACCTCAATTTAGCAATCCCATGGCAGCCGGTTGTATGCAACGGATTGACCCGATGAAGTACTTTAACGGCCAGGGCTGCCGCCTCAGTGTATAACACAACTCAATTTAGAGCGGCCCAACTATAGAAAAATTATTCTCGTTCTTATTGCTTTAGAGCATAATGTGTGAGAGAAAAAGGAGACGCTACTAAGGATTAAGAAGAGAGATTAGAAAAAAACCCACTTTCGACCTACAAAACAAGTAAAAGCGTGCCAAGTTCGGACGGGCCCAATCTTAGATACCCAACACCATGGATCTCGCTAAAAATTTACCCTTATTAACTGAATTTTTCATATAAATTATTTTGGTCTCAAGAAGTCATATCGGGATATCGGTACTTAGAGGGGACTATATCAACATATTGACCGATTCGTACGAAACTTGGCACTGATGTTGTAAGCCAAATTTCAGGTGAAAATTTGGGCTTCTAAGGGCTGAAGAAGTCACATCCGGGGATCGGTTTACATGGGGGCTATATCTGTTTGTAAACCGATTCGGATCTTACTTGGCATAGATGTTGGAAGTCATAACTCAAGTCTTTCTTCCATTTTTCAGCCAAATCGTATGAAAATTACAGCTTCTAAGGGCTCAAGAAGTAAAATCCGGGAATTGGTTTATATGGGGGCCGACACGAGGCCCGACGGGGGCTGTGAGCACCACACAGGCTAGTATTTAGAGCTCCGATTTGTGTGGTGTCCATCGTTACCACGGGAAGTTTAGCTGAAAGCTACCAGGCGCGTCCACAGGTTGCGGATGATGGAAAGCTCCGTTTTTTTGCGGAGTAGCTGCAAATGCGGCCGTGGGCAGTCAGCGATTTTCGAGAGGAGAGTCTCAGTGAGGAAACAGGTGGCAATGGCTCTTAATTAAATACAGAGTGCCAATGATACTCGAGATGACAAGGTGAGTTTTTGGGGCCTTCAAATAATCAGGTGAGGCGGCTGGAGGCGAGCGTCGGAATGTGGAGCAAGCGGCTCGCCCCAACGAGGGATACATGTGCAATCTCACAAAACCCATGCGATCGGGAAGCTGGGCCAGTAACCCGCCCCCGGAAAACTATGAGAACTACTTTGAGAAATAAAGGAAACAAAGTGGGCTATATCTGTTTATAGACCGAGTGCGAGCATACTTTGCATGGATATTGGAAGCCATAACTCAAGCCTTCAGCCAAATCTGATGAACATTTAGGCTCCTAAGGGCTCAAGAGGTCAAATCCGGGGATTGGTTTATATGGGGGTTATATCTGTTTATAGGCCGATTCGGATCATACTAGGCATGTATATCGGAAGTCATAACTCAAGTTCTTGTTGCAAATTTCAGCCAAATCTGATGAAAATTTAGGCTTCTAAGAATTCAAGAAACCAAATCCGGGGATCGGTTTGTATTGGAATCCATAATTCAAGTCTTTGCTCCGAATTTCAGGCAAATCGAATGAAAATTGAGACTTCTAAGGGCGCAAGAAGTCAAATCCGGGGATCGGTGTATATGGGGGGTATATCTGTTTATAGACCGATTCGGATCATACTTGGCGTCTTTAGAGAAAATTTCATGGAAATTTTGTCTTTAGAGAAAATTTCATGGAAATTTTGTCTTTAGAGAAAATTTCATGGAAATTTTGTCTTTAGAGAAAATTTCATGGAAATTTTGTCTTGAGAGAAAATTTCATGGAAATTTTGTCTTTAGAGAAAATTTCATGGAAATTTTGTCTTTAGAGAAAATTTCATGGAAATTTTGTCTTTAGAGAAAATTTCATGGAAATTTTGTCTTTAGAGAAAATTTCATGGAAATCTTTTGTCTTTAGAGAAAATTTCATGGAAATTTTGTCTTTAGAGAAAATTTCATGGAAATTTTGTCTTTAGAGAAAATTTCATGGAAATTTTGTCTTTAGAGAAAATTTCATGGAAATTTTGTCTTTAGAGAAAATTTCATGGAAATTTTGTCTTTAGAGAAAATTTCATGGAAATTTTGTCTTTAGAGAAAATTTCATGGAAATTTTGTCTTTAGAGAAAATTTCATGGAAATTTTGTCTTTAGAGAAAATTTCATGGAAATTTTGTCTTTAGAGAAAATTTCATGGAAATTTTGTCTTTAGAGAAAATTTCATGGAAATTTTGTCTTTAGAGGAAATTTCATGGAAATTTTGTCTTTAGAGAAAATTTCATGGAAATTTTGTCTTTAGAGAAGATTTCATGGAAATTTTGTCTTTAGAGAAAATTTCATGGAAATTTTGTCTTTAGAGAAAATTTCATGGAAATTTTGTCTTTAGAGAA
Organism: Stomoxys calcitrans; assembly: GCF_963082655.1. Lineage (NCBI taxonomy): Eukaryota > Metazoa > Arthropoda > Insecta > Diptera > Muscidae > Stomoxys > Stomoxys calcitrans. The sequence continues at coordinate 238,496,464 of NC_081552.1, read as the reverse complement.
AATTTCATGGAAATTTTGTCTTTAGAGAAAATTTCATGGAAATTTTGTCTTTAGAGAAAATTTCATGGAAATTTTGTCTTTATAGAAAATTTCATGGAAATTTTGTCTTTAGAGAAAATTTCATGGAAATTTTGTCTTTAGAGAAATTTTCATGGAAATTTTGTCTTTAGAGGAAATTTTCATGGAAATTTTGTCTTTAGATAAAATTTCATGGAAATTTTGCCAATGTGACATTAGCCAGCGTTAGTGCGGCACATACATAGCTCGACTGCAGTTCGTTTTAAATGACACAACTTTATTCTCCTCGGCCCCCACTGAAATTAGTTTGTATATTATGTTTTAGCACAAAACTTTCAAATGCTCGTTATGTTTTTGTTGGAAGCTAGAGCTAGCATGAAACCCCTATGGAAATTCACTCTTCCATAGACCAGCATAAATACATACCAAGTTAAATGGTCAATAGAAGGTGTTTTAGTTGTACCGCCTCTCATTTACTCGGCTCCAAAGATAATCACAAAGGCAAAAAGTTGCAGCCATAAAAAATTAAGCAACAAAAAAACAATAAACCCAAGACTAGACACCAGGCAACAAAAACATGTGATGGTTCCCATGGGGGTGACCAATAGTCCTTTTGGTGTCCACCATGGTGGTGTATGTGTTTATATACTAGACAATGTCCTTTGGCCACAAGGACATACTTGAAGCGTGTATGGGGAAAACTAACTTAAGACAGTTGTTGCTTTGGCGATTACTTGAAATGACTTTTATGTACACTTGTGCTGTACTTTCGCCAGTTCTTAAAGTTAGTAACTGGAGTTTAATGTTAAGGTTAATTTAGCTGAAACAGATAATTGCTGTTAATAAAAATAAAATGTCCTTAGAAGCAAATAATGGTGCATGCAGGTCTTGTAGTGGGAGCGACAGTGCTTGTGTCAACCTAAATGTAGCAGTTGGGGAGCCATAGTCCACAGGTATTACTGTAAATAGACATTTAAATATGTAATCTGCGGGGGCGGCAGAGTTGAGGTAGGGCCCCTTCTCATAACTATACTCAAAACAATTACCTTGTAGTGCAAAAGTTTTCCATGCTTGTTTTTCTTTTGTTCAGTCACGTTGTACTGCGACTGTCGTCATTTATTATTAACTATGAAACTATGAATAAATATTCATATGTTTAAATGTCAATGACAAAAAAAGTTCGAATCCTGTTACGACATAGAGTTCGTTGATCTCATATTTCGTTTATGACATATTCGAACAAAAGTTTGTTCAACAAAGAAAAACAAAAACAGATGGCTTGGGGTAATGAGAACAGTTATTTAATGTATGTATCTGCTTGAGGTGGAAGGTAAACATGGTAGTTATGGAAAATGAGATCTAGGAAATGTCAAATTGGTTTGGTTGGTTCAATGCCATATTCCCTATGGACCAACATTTAACAAAATTTTCTCTAAAGTGAAAATTTACCATAATGGCAAATTTTCTCTAAATGTCAAATTTTCTTAAATTTTTCTCCAAAGACAAGATATCTACATATGAAATTTTCATTAAAGACAACATTTTCATGAACTCATGCTTGTGGCCAAAGACTTGAAACGCATTACAAATTGGAATCTGGCAGGCCTTTTTCAAGTCATAACATGTGTTTTTTGCCCCCTAGCCACCTATTTTCCAGAATAATGTTATAATAAAAGCGGACGTGTATTTGCCACTCCATTCGTCGTGATGAAATAGACCATTCAGCACTAGAGAATAATGAATTAAATGCATCACTTACACTAAACAGTTCTCAAAGTCCATAAAATGCAAACAGACGTGTTGTGTGTACAGATTTATTAACATAAGAACGAACGAATCACACAATGTTAGCATATCGAGAGACATTGTCGCATATCATTACAATCATCATCATCATCATCATTACAATTATCCGCCAACCCCAGCGCAAGGCACTAACATTACAGTCATAGAGACTATACTACAATCATGTGTTGCCCCCTCCCCCCCCCCACTTCCTTTCCGACCAATGAAGCAGGGAGAAAAAGCTGTGCTTTCATTGTTGTTTTTATTGAAGCAACAAATGTTACGTGATGTTTATCCTCGAAAAGAAAGTGATAATTGGAACTCTCTCTATGTGTGTGTGTGTGTGTGTTTGTGTGTAAGGGATAGGAGAAAGGAATAGCTTACCACCCAATGTGCTCTGTTTTTCTCTGAGGCTGTGGGTGCTCTCATAGACAAAAAAAAAAAAAAAACACTTATATACATGAGGCTCACACACGTGCACATAAATCTCTGAAGAGTGGTACAAATACAATGATGTCTACTATGCTCGAATGCAAACGATGTACAATATTTTGTAAATTTGAATTACTAATTTACTAACACTAGGCCTTCTAAGGGGAAAGGGTGCTAAAAATAAAATTTTCAAAGGAAAAGAAAACTAAAACTACCCTTTTCAAAAGAAAAGGGAACTAAACCCACCATTTCCAAAGGAAAAGGGTACAAACTACACTCTCTAAGCGAAAAAGGTACTTAAACTAAAAGGTAATAAAACTACATTTTCAAAAAGGAAAAGGTTTTAGTACCTTTTCCTTCCTTCCTACAATTTCCAAAGGAAAAGTGTACTCAAACTAACCTTTCCAAAGAGAAAAGGAACTACAGCTACCCTTTCCAAACAAACGGAAAATAGAAATGCCCTCTCCAAAAGCAGAAGGTACTAAAACTATCATTTCCAGAGGCAAGGGGTAATAAAAATACCACATACTGAGGCAAATACTACCCTACCCATACTACCCTTTTGTACTAAAACTATCCTTTACTGAGGGAAATGGTACTAAAACTGACCTTTCCTGAGAGAAAGGGTACTAAAACTACACTTTCCTGCAGGAAAGGGTACTAAAACTACTCTTTCTTGAGAGTCAGGGTACTAAAACTACCCATTCCTGAGGCAAAGGGTACTCAAACAACCCTCACCTGAGGCAAAGGGTACTCCAACTACCCTCTCTTTAGGAAAAGTGTAGCCAAACTACCCTTTCCAGAGGGAAAGGATACTAAAACTATTCATTTCTGAGGGAAACGGTACTAACACTACCCTTTTCTGCGAAAAAGGGTACTAAAACTACTATCCTTTCCTGAAGAAAAGGGTATCAAAAACTACCCTTAAGTGAGGAAAAGGGTACTAAAACTATGCTTTCCCGAGGGAAAGGATACTAAAATTACCCTTTCCTTGGTGAAGGGACACTAAAAGTACATATCCCTGAGGGTACTAAAACTACCTATTCCTGAGGGAAAGGGTACTAAAACTACCTATTCCTGAGGGAAAGGGTACTAAAACTGATGAAAAAGATACTTAAGCTACCCTTTCTGAGAGAAAGGTTACTAAAACTACCCTTTCTTGAGGAAAAGGTTGTTAAAACAACCCTTGTCAGAGGGAAAGGGTACTAAAACTACATTAAAACTACACTTTCCTGAAGGAAAGGGTACTAAAACTAAACTTATCCCAGGGAAAGGGTACTAAAACTACCCTTTCCTGTAGTCAAGGGGACTACAACTCCCCTTTCCTGAGGAAAAGGGTGCTAAAACTACCCTTTTCTGTGGTAAAGGGTACTAAAACTAGCCTTTTCTAAGGGAAAGTGTACTAAAGCTCCCTTTCCTTGAGGGAAAGGGTACTAAAACTATCCTTTTCTGAGAGAAAGGGTGCTAAAACTACCCTCTTCTGAGGGAAAGGGTAACAGAACTACCCTTTCATGAGGGAAAGGATACTAAAACTAACCTTTCCTGAGGGAAAGGGTACAAAACTACCCTTTCCTAAGGGAAAGGGTACAAAACTACCCTTTCCCAAGGGAAAGGGTACTAACACTACCCTTCTTGAGGAAAAGAATGCTTAAACTACCCTTTCCGAAGAGAAACGTACTAACACTACCCTTTTCTGTGGGAAAAGGTACTAAAGCTACTGAGGAAAAATGTACTATAGCTACCCTTTCTTGAGGGAAAGGATAAAATAACTACCCTTTTCTGAGGAAAAGGGTGCTGCTTAAAGTACACTTTCCTGGAGTATTGGATGCAAAAAGTACCCTTTCCTGAGGGAAAAGGCAGTACAACTACCCCTTTCCTGAGGGAGAGGGTACTAAAACTACCCTTTCCTGCGGGAAAGGCTACTAAAACTACCCTTTCCCAAGGGAAAGGATACTAAAACTACCCTTCTTGAGGAAAAGGATGCTTAAACTACCCTTTCCGGAGAGAAACGTACTAACACTACCATTTTCTGTGGGAAAGGGTACTAAAGCTTCTGAGGAAAAATGTACTAAAGCTACCCTTTCTGGAGGGAAAGGGTAAAAAACTACCCTTTTCTGAGGGAAAAGGCAGTACAACTCCCCCTTCCTGAGGAAAAGGGTACTAAAACTACCCTTTTATGTGGCAAAGGGTACTAAAACTACCCTTTTCTGTGGCAAAGGGTACCAAAACTACCCTTTTCTGTGGTAAAGGGTACTAAAACTTGCCTTTTCTAAGGGAAAGTGTACTAAAACTACCCTTTCCTGAGGGAATTAGCCTTTCCTGCATGAAAGGGTACTAAATATTATCCTTTCCTTCATGAAAGGGTACTAAATATGACCATTTCATGAGAGGAAGGATACTAAAACTACCCTCCCTGAGGGAAAGGGTACTTAAGCTACCCTTTTCTTTGGGAAAGGGTACTTAAGATACCCTTTTCTTTGGGAAAGGGTACTTAAGCTACCCTTTTCTTTGGGAAAGGGTACTAAAACTACCCTTTTCTGTGAGAAAGGGTACTAAAACTACCCTTTCCTGTGGGAAAGGGTACTAAAGCTACCCTTTCCTTAGGGAAAGGGTACTAAAGCTACCCTTTCTTGATGAAAAGCGTACACTAAACTCTCACTTCTCGATGAAAAGGATACCACTACTACCCTTTTATGAGGGAAATGGTATAAAAAATCCACTTTCGGAAATCCACGCTTTTTTAAGGGAGCGCTACTAAAATTGCCGAAAAAAATCAAATTTATTGTCTTTCAAAACCATCCCTCAAATATTGCACGTTGACAACACTGCCAAGCATTTCATGTGAATTATCATTAGACAATATTGCAAAGAGCAACAATAAGTACACCCCAACTCTGTACTAAAAATAATTCAGAGAGAGTCTGCTATCGTTGCCCATAATAGGGTAGGGCAGCGTGCCGGATAGACAGAAAAAAGTAAAAGTTAATGGGCAAATTAAATAAATTAGCAACACTCACGCACTGTGGCCACAGCAGCCACAGCAAGAACAAGAACACCAACTTATTCTGATATACAATCAATTTAACTGACTTTTCGACCACTTTTCTACTTAAGCTGTACTCTGACACTTCCCCCTAACTTAAATGCCCGCATCCTTGGTTACAACTCCACAGAGAATATTCATTTTAATGCGTTTATTGGGACAGTGTGAGCATGGTGTAGGAAAACAAATGCCACGAATTAGGTTTAATGCGTTCATTGGCCGAGCCACACACATTGGCCAGCCACAAGTGAATGACTTTAGAAGCCCGCAACAGGACCAACCCCTGTTGAATGTGCCGTTGAGATTCATGCTTTTTGTTCTTGCCAGAGTGTGTTAAAAGTTTATGTTTCGAGGTTGAGGAGGTTTAAGGTATGACCAGACGAAGTTTTTCGCGGTGGTGTGGTTGATATTTCATTTAAAACGGTATGAAGTGTAGTACGGGTAGCCAAGTTCAGGCAGGCCAAGGAAAGGGTCCTTAATAGACAAGTTTTCTGCGAAATCTTGCAAATACACCACCAGGCATTCTGCTAAAAATCTACACTAACTGAAATTAGAGTAGAGGCATAATTTTATTTTATGTATGAAATTTCTACCAAACCAGGCTAGTTCTAGGAAATGGAGATGGGTTTGTATGGGAGCTTTATCAGAATAAAGCATGATTTCGACAATATTTACCACATATGTTGGAAGTCATAACAAAACTCCACGTGCATAATTGGCCTGGAGAAAAGGAAGTCAAATCGGGCGATCATTTTATATGGGAGCTATATAAGGTTATGTACCGATGTGGACTATACCGTTGGAAGTCGTAACAGCACGCGCAAAATTTCAGTCCAATTGGATAATAATGAAAGCTTCTAGGGGCTCAAGATATCATATCGAAGGACCATATATTGTATGGCTCACAAATCTAGACCGGTATGACCCATTTGCAATCTCCTATGACCTACATTAATGAGAATAATGTGTGCAAAATGTAAGACACACAAAATATAAACAAACCAAAAGAATCATCTTTTCGTGAAACAAATCGTCTTTTGCTATAAACAAAACATTATTGGCTTGAAAGAATGTTTAAGTTTTTGCGTAAAAGAGCCTTTACGACCAAAGTGACTTTAACATCAGGCAATAGACCGATTCAGACCATAATAAACACGTATGATGATGGTCCGATGAGAGGATCCGTCGTACAAAAATTTAGGCAAATCGGATAATAATTGCGACCTCTAGAGGCTCAAGAAGTCACGATCCCAGATCGGTTTATATGGCAGCTATATAAAGTTATGGACCGACTTGAAACTTGTTTGGCAGAGTTGTTGGATATAATAACAAAACACGTTGCGCGAAATTTCATTCCAATCGGATAATAATTGCGCCCTCTAGAGGCTCAAGAAGTCAAGACCCAAGATCGGTTTATATGCCAGCTATATCAGGTTATTGACCGATTTGAACCATACTTGACACAGTTGTTGGATATCATAACAAAACACTTCGTGCAAAATTTCACTCCAATCGGATGAGAATTGCGCCCTCTAGAGGCTCAAGAAGTCAAGACCCAAGATCGGTTTATATGGTAGCTATATCAGGTTATGAACCGATTTCAACCATACTTGGCACAGTTGTTGTATATCATAACAAAGCACGTTGTGTAGAATTTCATTCCAATCGGATAAGAATTGCGCCCTCTAGAGGCTCAAGAAGCCAAGACCCAAGATCGGTTTATATGCCAGCTATATCAAAACATGGACCGATATGGCCCATTTACATTCCCAACCGACCTACACTAATAAGAAGTATTTGTGCAAAATTTCAAGCGGCTAGCTTTGCTCCTTCGAAAGTTTGCGTGCTTTCGACAGACAGACGGACGGACGGACAGACGGACGGACATGGCTAGATCGACATAAAATGTAATGACGATCAAGAATATATATACTTTATGGGGTCTCAGACGAATATTTCGAGTAGTTACAAACAGAATGACGAAATTATTGGGTTGCCCAAAAAGTAATTGCGGATTTTTCATATAGTCGGCGAGGACAAATTTTTTCACAGCTTGTGACTCTGTAATTGCATTCTTTCTTCTGTCAGTTATCAGCTGCTACTTTTAGCTTGCTTTAGAAAAAAAGTGTAAAAAATGTATATTTGATTAAAGTTCATTCCAAGTTTTGTTAAAAATGAATTTACTTTCTTTTAAAAAATCCGCAATTACTTTTTGGGCAACCCTATAGTATACCCCCATCCTATGGTGGAGGATATAAAAAATCCCATCCTTAATGTATGCCCACATCCTTTAATATATAATGCCACAACACAACGGCCAACCTAACAATTGTTCAGCTTATAGGGAAACATACATAGTTAGCTGAGAACTGTTTGTAATGGCACAAATACCGACAGAGCATGAAATTGAAACTCCAAAGCCAAATGAAATGCAATGAAGGGCGTATTTAAACCAATTTCCTGTTTGTACGAGACTTAACACATGTTTTGGCCAACCTTATCATAAATAGTTCCTTCAACAATCGAAGGTAGTAAATCTCTCACCCAACTGTGTGTAGAAGTGGCAAACAATTTTGAACACCTGAATTGGCAACAGTGACCTTTAATATGACAAGAAAACAACTATTGGGTTGCCCAAAAAGTAATTGCGGATTTTTCATATAGTCGGCGTTGACAAATTTTTTCACAGCTTGTGACTCTGTAATTGCATTCTTTCTTCTGTCAGTTATCAGCTGCTACTTTTAGCTTGCTTTAGAAAAAAAGTGTAAAAAAAGTATATTTGATTAAAGTTCATTCTAAGTTTTATTAAAAATGCATTTACTTTCTTTTAAAAAATCCGCAATTACTTTTTGGGCAACCCAATATTATACGAATAAAATTTTATGACGAGTACTATATTATGACGAAAGTAGTAATGTCTTATCCTAGATAGGAGACAGATATGAAAGGAGATTACCCGAATATGTTGCACATTTAGATAAACAGTTTTGTTTACCAAGGCATCCGGTTGTACATACCGTATTGATCCGATGAAGTCCTTCATCGGCAAGGGCTGTCGCCTCAGTGTACAACACACTGCTACAATAATAACAACAACTTAAACGGGTCATACTGGGTCATACGGCTGGGATTGAGGGTATGAGATTTAAGTCGTCGCATGTCCTCACAGGTGGCTTAGTCAATGAATTTAGAAAAAAACAGTAAGGAAGGGCAAAAGTCGGGCGACACCGACTGTATAATACCCTACACCTACCCTATAAGTACAATGTGACTGATGGGTAATAAAACAATCCGTATCAAATTTAAAGCAAATATGTTCAAACTGTAATAACTACGGTTGACAAATGACAACATTATTGCAATTGAACCAAAATCGGACGAACATATGGCACACATGGCAGCTATATCCCCAGTAAATTGATCCCGAAAATGGGTATCAATTTCGTGCTCTACCTCCAATTTCTGTCATTTAAGCCTAATATTGACTTGATCGGTAAATATGCCCGATTTAGGGGTGTTTTGGGGAGTGGGGTGGTCCCCCAATCACTAAGCCCTGAAAATATATCAGCAAACGTGCTCTATTCTCATATATTTGAATCCCATATTGCCATAGGCCTCAAACATCATGGATATCAAATTCGTTTTCTAATCTCAAATACCATTCATTAAACCCCTTATTGAAAAAGCCAGCAACAATGTCCGGTTTGGGGGATGGGCCTTAAAAACTATGAATATCGAGCTCCACTGTCTTGAAGACCAAATTGTCTTGTTGAGAAAATACATCCTACTTGGGGGTTGTTATGGTGGTGAGACGTCCCCTAGACAGTTGGTCCCGAATGTTGATGTCATATTCATGGCCTACTCCCAAAATACCCTTCAATTGAGCCCCATTTTTCCATAGTCGGCAAACATGATCGGTTTGGGGGGTGTTTTGGGGGATGTGGCGGCCGTTCAGTGACTTGGCTTTGAAAATATATATATCAGATTCGTATTATACTCTAAAATACCTCTTACTTGAGCCTCATATTGCAATGGTCAGCAAATACTTCCTATTTGGGTGGTGTTATGGGGGTGGGGTGGCCCCATAGACACTTTTCTCGAACATTGATATCAGATTTGTGCTTTACTTCCAAAGACCTTTCATTTGAGACCCATATTGCTATGGTCGTACATTTGTCTTCTTTGGGGTATGTTTTCGGGGATGGACGCCCCCAAACACTCGGTCCCACATCTGGATATCAGATTCGTAATCTACACTCAAATACCTTTTATTTAAGCTGCATATTGCCATGGTTAGTAAATAAGTCCCGTTTGGGGGTGTTTTAGGGAAGGGGAGGACCCCCAGAAAATTGGTCCCACATTTGGATATCAGATTGGTATTCTTCGCAAATACCTTTCATTTGAGTCCCATATTCCCATGGTCTGTAAATATATCCGATTTAGTGGTATTTTGGGGGAGGGGTGGACACCCAGAAACTTGGTCTCACATTTGTATATCAGATTCGTAGTTAACACTCAAATACTTTTAATTTAAGCCTCATATTGCCATGGTCAGTAAATAAGTCCTGTTTGGGGGATGTTTTGGGGGTTGGGGTGGTCCCCCCAAAACTCTTGGTGCGGCAATTGGATATCAAATTCGTATTCTACTCTTAAATACTTTTCATTTGAGTCCCATATTGCCATGGTGGGTAAATATGTCCGATTTAGGGCTGATTTGGGGGTTGGGGTGGTCCCCCAAACACTTGCTCCGACAATTGAATATCAGATACGTTTTCTATTTTTAAATACCTTTCATTTGAGTCCCATATTGTCGTGATTGGTGTACACATATATTTGTTAGGTTTTGGGGTGGGGTACTACCCCCCCCCCCCCCCCCCCCCCTAGTTATCCTATCCGAAATTTGGATACCACATTTTTGTTTGTAGGTTACTATGAGAGAGCACACAAAATTTCGCTTAAATCGCACCACCCATCTCCGAAATCTGGCGTTTCTGAAAATTGGAATAAGGGGGAGGGTCCGCTCCCCCTTCAGATATCAAAAAATTTAGTACCCTATTTTCACCACGGGATCATTATGCACCATCAGTGAAAATTTCAAGAAAATCGGTTCTACCGTTTCTGAGTCTATAAGGAACACACAAACAAACAAACACAAATTGATTTTTATATATTGGTTGCCCAAAAAGTAATTGCGGATTTTTCATATAGTCGGCGTTGACAAATTTTTTCACAGCTTGTGACTCTGTAATTGCATTCTTTCTTCTGTCAGTTATCAGCTGCTACTTTTAGCTTGCTTTTGAAAAAAAGTGTAAAAAAAGTATATTTGATTAAAGTTCATTCCAAGTTTTATTAAAAAAGCATTTACTTTCTTTTAAAAAATCCGCAATTACTTTTTGGGCAACCCAATATAAGATTACTGCAAATCGGACGAACATATATATGGGAGCTGTATTTAAATGTGAACCGATTTCGACAAAACTTTATAGACATTGTGGAAGTCGTCGAGAAAAGCACTATACAAAGTTTTGGGAAGATTGGTCAATAAATGCGATAACAGTGGGTCTAGGAACGAAAATCAGGCTATATGCATATATGAGAGCTATATCTAAATCTGAACCGATTGCTATGAAATTCACCAGTAATATCGAGAGTAAAGAGAAAGTCCTACGTACCAAATTTCGGTTACGCAATGACCATTTTACTGCATGTAATGCATCAAATCGAACGAACATATATATGGAAGCTATATCTAAATCTGAACCGATTTCTATGAAATTCTCCAGTAATGTCGAAAATCATAGGAAGTTCTTCCTGCCAAATTTCGGGAGAATCGGTTAATAAATTACCATTTTATTGCAATATTACTGCAAATCGGACGAAGATATATATGGGAGATGTATCCAAATCTGAACCGATTTTTTCCAATTCCAAAGGATTCGTCTCTAGGCCGAAAGATATGTCTGTACCAAATTTGAGGACGATCGGATGAAAATTGCGACCTGTAGTTTGTACACAAATTAACATGGACAGACGGACAGACAATTTTGTGTAAATCGGACAACAAATGCCACCTGCACCTTGATTACAAGAATACATGGACTGTCTGTCCATAGCTAAATCGAATCAAAAAGAGATTCTGAGGCTGGTGCTATTCATTCATAGATATAAGATACCGGATTTCAGACTACCGTCTTTGGTTGATTCCACTCTGTTATCAAGGGAGGCGAAATACTTAGGCTTTGCCCTCGATTCGAAACTGTCGTGGAAATGGAATACGAAGGAAAGGTGGAAGGAAATGCGAGTGCGACTTCAACTCCTGCAGAAGGATGTTCGTTAGGAAGTGAGGAGTCAGCCCGAAGATGATATTATGATGTACACGGCAAAAGCCTGCACAAGACCTTTCATTTCTACTTTCAAGCCACACTAACAACCATAGAGTATTTTAAGCACTGTACTCTTCTCTTAGAAATACAATATTGTATGAGACAATTGAGAACTGAGTAACACAAATAACAAGACACGAAGACAACGAGATGAGTGAATGCAAAAAGACAGATTGATTCAGATTTCAGTAAGTGTACAAGGCTTGTATTCGGGTACATTTTGCTTCAGACAAATTCGAATTCGAAGTTCGTACAAAGGGAACGTGGTTGATTTGACAAAGCCACACACACACGCGCGTAGATTTTTTTTATAAGACAGACACAACAACGATTTGTGTAATGAGTTCATATTGTATTTTGAAAATGACAGCGAGAAACTTTCATATGACTCAGTGTGCAGTGAGTTATTTTTCATATCTCACTGAAGCGGCGAAATAATACGAAAATACGATAAAAAATATACCAAGCACTGAATGGGGATTCTTTTCCAAATTATCTACTCAACAGCAACTTGTGAATTTTACTCTGTCTTTAGTATCCTGCTCTTCAGTAGACTTGAAATACAACAACATGTGGGTTAAGCGTTCACGAGTTCAGCGAAAACAGTCAGCAATGAATGGTCTTGTGCAGGCCTTTGGTACACGGCCATTGCTAGACCAGTGCTGACACATGGAGCACTGATATGCTAATGCGGTAGTATACGGACAAAGGGACTTCGAAAGGGGCAGAGACTGGTGTGCGTCGAAAATAGACACCAGCGAAACAGCCACCAATGAATGGTCTTGTGCAGGCCTTTGGTACACGGCTATTGTTAGACCAGTGCTGACACATGGAGCACTAATATGCTGGTATGGTAGTACACGGACCAAGCGACTTCGAAAGGTACAGAAACTGGTATACGTCGGGATAACACCAGAGTTAAAATTACCACCGCCGGTGGGTCCTGAGGCAATGCTGAATTGGTTGTAAATTGAAGTATATATTCATGTCGCTAAGGTAGTTCTTAGCCATAGAGAAAGTGACATGCTGAGAGAAGGCGGACGCGGCCACTGCTCTATTCTGGAGGCCATGAATGCAGCAGCTAGGCTGAGGAGGGTCTTAGACTACATGTCGGTAAGACCGATTAGGGAGAGGTTTTTCCGAATTTGCTTTACCTTGAGCGAGGAGTGGGAAACGGATGCTGTGTTTGATTTGGATGAGATCTCGGTCTTCACTGACGTTTGCAGGATGGAGTCAGGGACGGGATTGAGGGTTTATTCGGTATGTCAGTTGGACTATGTACCATAATGTTGGTCGCAAAAGATATCCGGAGGATAAACCTGCCACCTTCGCAACTCATAATATAAGTGGACGTTGTTCATAAGCGTAGAAAGGCGTCTGGGAGAGGGGCTAAGTAACCCAAAGAAAAGTTTTAGACGCTCAGCCCCCAAAATTTTAAAAAATACGCCGTTTTTTTTTACTAAATTTGCTAATTTTTGTGCTTCTCAAAGGGTTTTAGCCCCCCCCAGACAAATGGCCTGATGACGCTAATGACAGTATGGCGGCCCTAAAAACCTTGTATTTAAAGACAACGAGTTCTAAGTGTGTTGCGGTGTGTTTGGGGGCCCTGAATAGACTACTGGTCCATGTTGTTGTGTTGGCCTAGGCTTCCGGACACATCGATGTTCTGGGAAAAGAGAAGGCGGATGAGTATGGCAGGGGAAACTCTGGTAAGCAGTTGACTGGAAGATAAGGAGGCAGTTGGTGGTCCTTGATAAGGGGTCACTTATTACGATTACAGGAGTCATAACCGAACACTGTGCGATGGGGCATGGCCGCGTGCATGGGAGCCCTGCACAACGATTACTGTAAACGATGTCTAGATGAGGAGGAGACGATCGCATACCTGCTCTGCACATGCCTGCATCTACAGGACACATAGGCTTTTCATCCTAGGGAGACCGTTTTTCTCCGATTTCGCCGAACTTGCAGATGTGTCTCTGGGAAGTCTCCTCAGATACATGGATAAGACGGTTTTGATTCGACGAGGAACGCTGAGGAGGGTTTCAGACTAACTGTAGCTAAGACCGATTCGAGAGAGGTTGTTCCGAATTTGCTTTTCCAGACGGAAGGAGACCTTGAACTTCATATGGAGTCACGCACGGGACTGGGGGTTTATTCGGAGACACTAGACATCGGTATGTCACTTGGACTCTGTGCCATTACGTTGGCCGCAAAAGATATCCGGAGGATACACTCAGAATAAATGTGGACAGTATGCATAAGCGTAGGAAGGCCTCTGGAGGGTGGCCTAAGCAAGACGTTCCACTATGTGTACAAAATTTCATTAAAATCGGTTCAGATTTAGATGTAGCTTCCATATTTAATTGTCATCCGATATGACCTTTTAAAGGTTGTAGTAGTCCTACCGTGTGAACATCTTACAAGGTTCTATTCGATATTTCAATAGGTATGACTAGATCTCAACAAAAGGTTCTATGTACTGAAAGTTCTACATAGACTCGGTGGTGTAGGGTATTACATAGTCGGCTCCGCCCGATTGTGCCTTTCATCTTCTCCCTGTCTACCCTTCGGGACGAAGTGAGCATCATTTTTCATCAAGTCTTCCTTTTTTTCCTATCAGGGTTTCACAATGGGCCGGACTAGCCTTTGAGTGAGCTAACTTTTCGGGTTGGGCTACCCATTCAACCTTAACCTAAACCCTACGCTGTATGGCAACAAAATAATACCACCTGGTATGGATAAATAATTAGTTCCGTTTGGTATTAGATTTATTACCAAACAGGTATTGCTTTTAATACCATACTGTCATTGACTTTAGTACCAAGCCGGTATTATTTTAATACCATACTCTTTATCCCTTGATCTTTCCACTATCTAAGGCATTGAAAACCATTCCATTGAAAATCTCTTGGATAGTGACCAACAACTATGAGCCTCATTCGTACGCATCTTAATGTTGTACCTCCTGTTCAGTTTCGCGTTCAAGATCAGCCCAGGTATGTAACTGAATGCGGTTTTGAGTTTTAAAGAGAATAATGAAGTATTGGGTTGCCCAAAAAGTAATTGCGGATTTTTCATATAGTCGGCGTTGACAAACTTTTTCACAGCTTGTGACTCTGTAATTGCATTCTTTCTTCTGTCAGTTATCAGCTGTTACTTTTAGCTTGGTTTAGAAAAAAAGTGTAAAAAAAAGTATATTTGATTAAAGTTCATTCTAAGTTTTATTAAAAATGCATTTACTTTCTTTTAAAAAATCCGCAATTACTTTTTGGGCAACCCAATATAACAGTTGCAGATGAACTGTTCTTAGTGGAGCATATTCTCCTAAGGGCGATCTACATTGGTCGAAACAAGGCGGGTGGAACCTAATATACCATCCCCTGTAACAAATGGCCAAGCGTTGCCATTACCTTGTGTCTAGTCAAATGTTCTGGTAGTTTAGCATTCAGGGTCCCAATTATATTCGGTATCGTCAAACCAGACTTTGTACCTATAGTGTATGTGTAGGGTATTATAAAGCCGGCATCGCCCGCCTTTTGCCTTTTCTTACTGTTTACGGTATGATTTTGCCGATTACCCTCAGTAGCTAACCAATGTTTATGGTTCGAATAGGCCCTTAACCTGACGTAACGCCAGTCAGGTTAAGTTCGATTCAACTTCTTGAGTTTCTCGAGTTCGCAATACATACCCAATTTGGTTAAACTTTTGCACTATGCTGTATGCTGCTACCATGTAGGCCCTGTTATAGCCTAATACAACTCATTGCTGCAAAACGCTCCCTACTTTCGAGAAATGAGGTATGCGAACGAATTTCATTAAAATTGTATGCAAATTCACACACAATTATTGATTACACGAATAGACCTATGGTTAATTGCATATTTACTTTGGCCCCCAAAAGTATGCAATATTGAAAATTTCCTACACACATTCTCAAAGTTTTATACATTTTCTAAATCAACACTTTGCCTGAATATTTAAACTACTAATCGTGTTATGGCAATGCACACATATCTGACATCCTTTCTTAAGCCTGCCTGCTATGAGAAATTCATTTCTATTTGATATCCTTAGGGGAAGATTTCATATTTGTTAAACACAATAGTCAGCTCACAAGTGTTGACTATCTAAATGTTTGATTATTCGATAATGGCATTATGGTTGACCAGTGGCCACAAATGTTTGTTTGTGAAATTAGATTTGCAAAATGGGAAGTCATAGCAAATAGTCGAAATGCCAATGAACCACAAAGATGAAAACGCAGGCCCCAGAGGCAAACTTCAAGAATTTCAATAACATATCTCTATAAATCATTGTACAATGATAGGTCATGAAGGTTTCTCTCTCTCTCTCTCTCACACACACACTCTCTGCATTGGGAGTTTCGGTTTGGCCCTTCAAAATTAATGGCATATTTATGTTCAACATTTGTTATGCCTTGTAATTGTTGCAAGAAGAATATAGAGTATTAATCCTCCCTTTTTTCCCCCTCCACACTTCGCTTTGTACCATTGTTTGCCTGCAAACACCCGCCTATGCATTGAAGTCGTTCATCCGACCATTATTTTGTGGCTGAATGGCAACAGATGATTTTTGCGAGCCATTAAATCAATAAAAACAAACATTACGTACCTCCCCCACAAACAGTATTGGGAAGCTGTAATGAAACTCTGGCATACAATTGGCAAAGTGAAATATTTGCCAGAGGGGAGGCTGCATGTACACAATGAGAGATGGTGATAAAGAGCAATAGTATCGTCGCAAAGGGGGAAAAATTCTAAGCTTTATATAGAAAAATAAGAACTATATGGCATATGCATTCAATAAAAAGCCTTTAATGAGTCAATATTAATATTCTAAGCAATAATGACATGGTGAAATGAGATCCCAGATAGCTAAAATTATAAAGAGGGCTGCACATAACACAGAGTTTAGATTTAACACGTACAATTGTCTGGATTAAAAAGATAATAACGTTAACACGCATGAACGTGCTAAGTTCGGCCGTGCCGAATCTTATATACCCTCCACCATGGATCGCATTTGTCGAGCTCTTTGCGCGGTATCTCTTTTTAGGCAAACAAAGAATATTGAATAAAAACTGTTATGCTACTGGAGCTATATCAAGTTATAGTCCGATTCGGATCATAAATGAATGCTGATAATTGTAGAAGTCATTGTGTAATATTTCTGTCTATTCGGATAAGAATTGAGCCTTGTAGGGGCTCAAGAAGCAAAATCGGGAGATCGGTTTATATGGGAGCTGTATCAAGCTATTAATCGATTCAGACCATATTAGACACGTATGTTGGAGGCCATGAAAGAAGCCGCTGTACAAAATTTCTGCCAAATCGGATGAGAATTGCGCCCTCTAGAGGCTCAAGAAGTCAAGATCCCAGATCGGTTTATATGGCAGCTATATCAAAAAATGAACCGATTTAAACCATACTTAGCGCAGTTGTTGGAAGTCATTACAAAACACCTCATGCGAAATTTCAGCCAAATCGGATGAGAATTGCGCCCTCTAGAAGCCCAAGAAGTCAAGACCCAAGATCGGTTTATATGGCAGCTATATCAAAAAATGGACCTATTTAAACCATACTTAGCGCAATTGTTGGAAGTCATTACAAAATACCTCATGCGCAATTTCAGCCAAATCGGATGCGAATTACGCCTTCTAGAGGCTCAAAAAGTCAAGACCCAAGATCGGTTTATATGGCAGCTATATCAAAACATTAACCGATTTGGCCCATTTACAATCCCAACCGACAGCTATACCGGATTATGAACCGATTTGACAACTGTGCTAAGTATAGTTGTTGGAATTGATACCAAAGTACAAAGTGCAAAATTTCAGTCAAATAGGACGAGAATTTTGCCCTCTAGAGGCTCAAAAAGTCAAGATCCAAGATCGGTTTATATGACAGCTATATCAAAACATGGACCAATTTGAACCATACTTAGCACAGTTGTTCGAAGTGATACCAAAGAACCACGTGCAAAATTTCAGTCAAATTGGACAAGAATTGCGCCCTCTAGAGGCTCAAGAAGTCAAGACCCAGATCGGTTTATGTGGCAGCTATATCAAAACATGGACCGATTTGAACCATACTTAGCACAGTTGTTCGAAGTGATACCAAAGTACCATGTGCAAAATTTCAGTCAAATTGGACAAGAACTGCGCCCTCTAGAGGCTCAAGAAGTCAAGATCCAAGATCGGTTTATATAGCAGCTATATCAAAACATGGACCAATTTGAACCATACTTAACACAGTTGTTCGAAGTGATACCAAAGAACCACGTGCAAAATTTCAAATTGGACGAGAATTGCGCCCTCTAGGGGCTCAAAAAGTCAAGACCCAAGATCGGTTTATGTGGCAGCTATATCAAAACATGAGCCGATTTGGCCCATTTACAATCCTAACCGACCTACACCAATAAAAAGTATTTGTGCAAAATTTCAAGCGCCTAGCTTTACTCCTTCGAAAGTTAAGGTGATTTCGACAGACAGACGGACGGGCGGACGGCATGGCTAGATCGACTTAAAATGACGATCAAGAATATGTATACTTTAGGGGGTATACGAGGTGTTACAAACAGAGTGACGAAATTAGTATACCCCCATCCTATGGTGGAGGTATACTAATCGGACTATATTTAGATATAGCTGCAATATAGACCGATCCCGAAAAAGGGTCTGAAGCGAATAAATGCTTTATTTTTTAACCGATTTCGCTGAAATTTGGAACATTGAGTAGTTTAAGGCTTCCCGACATCTGACCTAAATATGGTCCATATCGGACTATATTTATATATAGCTGCCATATATACCGATCTCCCGATTAAGGGTCGGAAGCCCATAAAAGCTTTATTTATTACCCGATTTCCCTGAAATTTAAAGCAGAGGTTTATCTTAAGCCTCCTGATATCCGACCTCAATATGGATCAAATCGGACTATATTTAGATATAGCTGCCATACAGACCGATATCCCGATAAAGGGTCTAAGACCCATAAAGCTTTATTTTTTCACCGATTTCGCTGGAATTTGAAACATTGAGTAATTTTACGCCTCCTAACATAGGACCCAAATATGGTTCAGATCGGAATATATATATATATATATAACTGGCATATATACCGATCTCCCGATTAAGGGTCTAAACCCCATAAAAGCTTTATTTATTACCCGATTTCGCTGAAATTTGAAACAGTGGGTAGTCTTAGTTCTCCCGATATCTGACCCAAATATGGTCCATATCGGACCATATTTAGATAAGGCTGTCATATAGACCGATCTCCCGATTAAGGGTCTGAAGCCCATAAAAGCTCTATTTATTACCCGATTTCGCTGAAATTTGAAACGACATCCGTCCCAAATATGGTTCGGATCGGATTATATTTAGATATAGCTGCCATACAGACCGATCTCCAGTTTAAGGGTCTGAAGCGAATAAAAGCTTTATTTTTTAACAGATTTCGCTGAAATTTGGAACATTGAGTAGTTTAAGGCTTCCCGACATTTGACCCAAATATGGTCCATATCGGACTATATTTATATATAGCTGTCATATATACCGATCTGCCGATAAAGTGTCTGAAGCCCATAAAAGCTTTATTATTTACCCGATTTCCCTGAAATTTGAAACAGAGGTGTATCTTAAGCCTCCTGATATTCGACCTAAATATGGATCAAATCGGACTATAGTTAGGTACAGCTGCCATATAGACCGATCTTCAGATAAAGCGTCTAAAACCCATAAAAGCTTTATTTTTTAACCGATTTCGCTGAAATTTGAAACAGAGGTTTATCTTACGCCTCCTGATATCCGACCTCAATATGGATCAAATCGGACTATATTTAGGTATAGCTGCCATATAGACTGATCTTCAGGTAAAGGGTCTAAGACCCATAAAAGCTTTATTTTTTCGCCGATTTCGCTGAAATTTGTGAGTAGTTTAAGGCTTCCCGACATCTGACCCATATGGTCCATATCGGACTATATTTAGATAAGGCTGCTATATAGACCGATCTCCCGATTAAGGGTCTGAAACCCATAAAAGCTCTATTTATTACCCAATTTCGCTGAATTTTGAAACAGTGGGTAGTCTTAGTTCTCCCGACATCCGTCCCAAATATGGTTCGGATCGGAGTATATTAAGATATAGCTGCCATACAGACCGATATCCGGATAAAGGGTCTGAAGCGAATAAAAACTTTAATTTTTATCCGATTTCGCTGAAATTTGAAGCTTAGTTTTAGGCCACCCGCTATCCGACCCAAATATGGTAAAGATCGGACTGTATTTATATATAGCTGTCATATAGATCGATGTGCCGATTAAGGGTCTGAAGCGACAAAAAAGCTTTATGTATTACCCGTTTTTGTTGAAATTTGATATACAAAATTCAACAGTGACTTATAGTTATTAGCCCACTCAATATCCGTGTCGAATTTGGGTGCATAAGTTACCCAATTTTTACCCAATTTTTACCGGATTGTGCCGATAGGGGGGTTTACATATATACCCGAGGTGGTGGGTATCCAAAGTTCGGCCCGGCCGAACTTAATACCTTATTACTTGTTTAAAATTTTATTAGGCATTGACTCTTGGCCAAATTACATGATCGTAAGAAAATTGCGCCATGTACTTTTTGTACACAAATTAACATGGACAGATGGACGGACATATGGAAGTGGCTCTATCGACTCAGAAAATGAATCTGAGTGGCTCCGTTTACCTATCACTGGGTCTGGGTGTTAGAAACAAATGCACTTAGTTATAATGGCCTGTACCACAGATGTGGTGTAGGGTACAAAAAGAGCGAAAGGATTTGAAATATTTGCCCAAGTGAAGCTATATACCAAGTGAAGCTACACCGCCATAACCTAACCTATTTCCAGCCTTCATTTAGCTATTATAGTAACAAATTTCTCAAGGCATCACAGCTTTAAATCTATTATTATCAATCAATTTAATAGCAATTAGCCCAGTTTTCCCACAAAAACACGCCCGTTATACATTTTGCTACCGATGTAAGCCACTTACACGAGTATGTTATAATGCTCATCATGTATTTTAATTTTATTAATTATCAATAAATCATTTTATGGCTTGTCGCCTGGGTTTCTGTAACAATGTGAAATGCTAAATTACTTTGTACAATGAAAATGTCATACCATATTTGTAAATGAAATATTTAACGAAGCCTATGCCTATGGTGGATGCTTGTGTGCTTGTTGGTGCGATCAATTATTTATCAATTGTAACAATAAATTGCTATACTTTTCGTTTAATATAAATCAAATTTTATGCCTTTAATCTATTGCCTCTAATGGCGTTTTATAATGAAATAATTCCGTAAAAGCTAAATTTATGACTACACAATAAAAATGGGCAAATAAGGTGGCAATACGGAGTAACGATTGAAAATTGAAGGAAATGTGGAAAAGTCAGTAGAGGAATGAAGTAAGTGATTTAATGTTACGAAAGTGATTAAGCGATGTGGTGCTAAATTCCTAGTTTAGCTCAAAACATATGTACAGCAGGTATCGACTAATGCTGGTCAATGTCGTTCATTAAAACGAACCCCTAAATCCAGCTCATTTTAGTCAACTTAGCTTCTTTCTTCAGTTAGTTCACTAGTTCAGTTAGTTCAGTGAGCCAAGTAACTCCTTTCGTTTCTGTTTTATACCCACCACCATAGGATGAGTGTATACTTATCTAGTCATTCCGTTTGTAACACCTCGAAATATTCGCCACAGACCCCATAAAGTACATATATTCTGGTTCGTCTCGATATTCAGAGTCGATCTAGTCGATCTGTCCGTCCGTCCATCTGTCGAAAACACTATAGGGGTCGAACGCGTAAAGCTAGCCGCTTGAAATTTTGCACAGAAACATCTTATCGATGTAGGTCTTTGGGGATTGCAAACGGGCCATATCGGTTTAGATTTGGATATAGCCCCCATATAAACCGATTCTTATTGAGCCATTAGAAGCTACCATTGTCATCAGATTTGGCTGAAATTTGAAACAAAGACTTGAGTTACGACTTTCAACATCCATGCCAAGTATGATTCGAATCGGTCTATAAACATATATAGCCCCCATATAAACCGATCCCCGGATTTGACTTCCTAAGCCCTTAGAAGCCTCAATTTTCATCCGATTTGGCTGAAATTTGGAATAACAACTTGAGTTATGACTTCCAACATCCATGCCAAGTATGATCCGAATCGGTCTATAAAAAGATATAGCTCCCATATAAACCGATCTTCGGATTTGAATTCTTGAACCCTTAGAAGCCTCAATTTTCATCCGATTTGGCTGAAATTTGGAATAACAACTTGAGTTATGACTTCCAACATCCATGCCAAGTATGATCCGAATCGGTCTATAAAGAGATATAGCTCCCATATAAACCGATCTTCGGATTTGAATTCTCGAACCCCTTAGAAGCCACAATTGTCATCAGATTTGGCTGACATTTGAAAGAAAGAATTGGGCTATGACTTCCAACATCCACGCCAAGTATGATTCGAATCGCTCTATAAACAGATATAGCCCCCATATAAACCGATCCCCGGATTTGAATTCTTGAACCCTTAGAAGCCTCAATTTTCACCCGATTTGGCTGGAATTTGGAATAACGACTTGAGCTATGATTTTCAACATCCATACCAAGTATGATCCGAATCGGTCTATAAACAGATATAGCCCCCATATAAACCGATCCCCCTATTTTTCTTCTTGAGCCCTTAGAAGCCTAAATTTTCACCTCATTCGGTTGAAATTTGGCCCAAAAACCTATCTTATGGCCTTGAACAACAGTGCTTAGTTTTATCTAAATCGGTCAATATTATTGGCGATATCCCGATACGACTTCTTGAGACCAAAATAAAAACTCAAACTCAAAAAATAAAAACTCAAATTCCGTCCGTCTGTTGAAATCACGACAGAGGTTGAACGCATAAAGCTAGCCGCTTGAAATTTTGCACAGAAACTTCTTATCGAGATGAGATTAAGCGAAGAATAATACTGACAAACAGATGCTACTTTGGACTAAGTAAGCAATTTAGAAACAAGGCCACCTCTCGACAGGTGAAGACTACACTATACAAGACACTGATACTACCCGTGTTGTTATATGGTTCTGAAGCATGGGTACTTGTGAAAGCAGGTGAGGCAGTACTTGGAGTATTTGAGAGAAAGATTCTTCGTAAAATATATGGACCAGTTTGCGTTAATGGAGAATATAAGCGACGTATAAACCACGAGCTAGATAAGCTGTATGACGACGATAGCATAGTTACACGCATCAAAATACAAGGGATGGGTTGGCTAGGTCATGTTGTCTGAATGGATGAAGAAGCTCCAGCAAAGAAGTCTTTCGAAGGCAAATACGGTGGTACACGCAAACCGGGAAGACCAAAAGCCCGATGAAGAGATCAAGTGGTGGGTGGGAGACACCTCGAAGCTTGGTGTCAGAGATTTTAGAATGAGCCCAGAAGATCGAGGCGCTTGGAACGCTATTCTATGTTCGGCTAGTGGAACAAATATTCTGTCATAGCCAATTAAAGTAAAGTAACTTCTTATCGATGTAGATCATTGGGGATTGCAAATGGGCCATATCGGTTCACATTTGGATATAGCCCCCAATCCTTCTTGAGCCTACAAAGCCTCTATTTTTATCCGATTCGGCTAAAATTTGTAACAAAGGCTTGAGTTGCGCCTGGCAATAGCCATGCCAAGTATGATCCGAATTTGTCTATAAAAAGATATAGGCCCCATATAAACATATCCCCCGATTTGACTTATTGAGCCCCTGGAAGCATAATTTTTTTTTCGATTTGTCTGAAATTGTGCACGTAGTGTTCTGTTGTGACTTCCAGCAACTGTACCAAGTGCGGTTTAAATCGGTCTACAACCTCGGTATTACGAAAATTTGTCGGGCCTGCCAAATCTTTGTTTGTGGTCCGATTTCCAAATTTTGGTGGATAGTGCTCAAAAATTTGCAATTTTGAACGAGACCTATTTCGTATTTTTATACCCACCACCGAAGGATGGGGGTATATTCATTTTGTCATTCCGTTTGCAACACATCGAAATATCCATTTCCGACCCTAAAAAGTATATATATTCTTGATCAGCGTAAAAATCTAAGACGATCTAGACATGTCCGTCCGTCTGTCTGTTGAAATCACGCTACAGTCTTCAAAAATGGAGATATTGAGATGGAACTTTGCACAGATTCTTTTTTTGTCCATAAGCAGGTTAAGTTCGAAGATGGGCTATATTGGACTATATCATGATATAGCCCCCATATAGACCGTTCCACCGATTTAGGATCTAAGGCCCATAAAAGCCACATTTATTATCCGATTTCGTTGAAATTTGGGGCAGTGAGTTGTGTTAAGCCCTTCGACTTCCTTCGTTAAATTCGCAAACATCGGTTCAGATTTGGATATATCTGCCATTTAGACCGATCCTCCGGTTTAGGGTCTTAGGCCCACAAAAGGCACATTTATTATCCGATTTTGATGAAATTCGGGAAAGTGAATTGTGTAAGGCCCATCGACATCCTTCGTCAATTTGGCTCAGATCGGTTCAGATTTGGATAAAGCTGCCATATAAACCGATCCTCCGACTTAGGGTCTTAGGCCCATAAAAGCCACATTTATTATCCGATTTTGATGAAATTCGGGACAGTGAATTGTGTAAGGCCCATCGACATCCTTCGTCAATTTGGCTCAGATCGGTCCAGATTTGGATATAGCTGCCATATAGACCGATCCTCCGATTTAGGGTCTAAGGCCCATAAAAGCCACATTTATTATCCGATTTCGCTGAAATATGGGACAGTGAGTTGTCTTAGGCCCTTCGACTTCCTTCGTTAAATTCGCCCAGATAGGTTCAGATTTGGATATATCTGCCATATAGACCGATCCTCCGGTTTAGGGTCTTAGGCCCACAAAAGCCACATTTATTATCTGATTTTGATGAAATTCGGGACAGTGAATTGTGTAAGGCCCATCGACATTCTTTGCTAATTTGGCTCAGATCGGTTCAGATTTGGATAAAGCTGCCATATAGATCGATCCTCCGACTTATGATGTAAAGCCCATAAAAGCCACATTCATTATCCGATTTTGCTGAAATTTGGGACAGTGAGTTGTGTTAGGCCCTTTGACATATTTCTTCAATTTGGTCCAGATCGGTCCAGATTTGGATATAGCTGCCATATAGACCGATATCTAGGTTTTAGGTTTTTTGGCCATAAAAGATGCATTTATTGTCCCATGTCGCTGAAATTTGAGACAGGTTAGGCTCTTCGACGTCCTTCTTCAATTTTGCCCATATTGGTCCAGATTTGAATATAGCTGTCATATAGACCGATCTCACGATTTAAGGTTTAGGGCCCATAAAAGAGGCATTTATTGTCCGGTTTCGCCGACATTTGGGACAGTGCTTTGTGTTAGGCTCTTCGACATGTTTATGCAACTTGGCCCAAATCGGTCCAGATTTGGATAGAGCTGCGATGTAGACCGTTATCTCGATTTAAAGTCTTGGCCCCATAAAAGGCGCATTTATAATCCGATTTCACTGAAATTTGACACAGAGACTTATGTTCGGCTTTTCGACATCCGTGTCGTATATAGTTCAGATCGGTATGAGGTATATGAGTATAAGGTATGAAATTTTCACCGAATTTTTTATGAAAGGTGGTTTACATATATACCCGAGGTGGTGGGTATCCAAAGTTCGGCCCGGCCGAACTTAACGCCTTTTAACTTGTTCAATTTACAAAGACATTTGTGGTTCGTTTTGCATTTGGTAAAAACATGTTTTTCGGCCTAGAGACGAAGCCTATTTGAATTGGAAAAAATCGGTTCAGATTTAGATATAGCTTCCATATATATGTTCCTCCGATTTGCTGTAATGATGCAATAAAATGGGCATTTGTTAACCAATTCTCTCGAAGTGGTAGGAGACACCTCGAGATTTTTGAATGAGCGCCGAAGATCGAAGCGCTTGGAATGCTATGTTACGTTTGGCTATGGTTCAAATCGGTTCAAACTTCATATAGCACCCATATAAACCTATCTTAGATGTTGATTTCTTGAGCCTCTAGAGGGCGCAATTTTTATCTCATATGGCTGAAATATTATACAACAACTTTTACTATGGTCTCCAATATCCAAACCAATTGTGGGCCGAACCGATCCGTATCCTATGGAATCGGTCAATAACCAATTCTTATCTATTATCCTTTGTTTGCCAACAGAGAGATACCAGGCAAAGAACTTGACAAATACGATCCATGGTGGAGAGTATATAAGATTCACCCCGGCCGAATTTAGCACGCTTTTACTTGTTTCAAGTTCAATTTTCGTTATCAGAGCATTGCAATTTTGAAAATTTGGCAACTCCAAAAATTTTCGAAATAACGAAGGCCTGCCAAAACGCGCCCGGACAACCTAGCGCCTTGAAAATTTGCACTCGATCTTGCTAACATTTACAAATTCCAAAGAGATAACTCTACCCGTTCTCACAGGGCATATTTTTACTAGTTCTTTCGGGTTCTATCCCACTGTGCACCTTTCGGACTAGGTTATAAAAAAAAGGGGCCCACTGCACAAAATCTACAATCTTGTCAATCTTACTTCGCAGACCTTTGCACGAAAGATACACCTTACCGGCACTGGCCCGGCAATTTTGGGCCTGGAAGGCAGCTGTTGTGTCT
The DNA here is from genome assembly GCF_963082655.1 of Stomoxys calcitrans. Classification (NCBI taxonomy): domain Eukaryota; kingdom Metazoa; phylum Arthropoda; class Insecta; order Diptera; family Muscidae; genus Stomoxys; species Stomoxys calcitrans. The sequence goes on along the minus strand of NC_081552.1, from coordinate 238,470,053 downwards.
ATTGTCCCACGAGAGAGGTCGGAGTGGTCACATAGTCTGACGATGAGGTCTCCGAAGGCTACGAAGACTACGTTTGTGACCCACTGCTGTCTATGTTTGCACAACCCCTTGCCACATATTCAGTGCCCGGCATGGGATAACTATGAGCACCACACAGGCTGAAACTTTGAGCTCCAATCTATGTGGTATTCTTTGGTATCACGAGAAGCTTAGCTGCGAGCTACCGGGCGCGTCCACAGATTGCGGATAGTGGAATGCTCCATACGGAGTAGCTGTCATTAAAGTCGCGAACAATCAGCGATATGGAGCGGAGAGTCTCAGTGAGAGGCAGGGTGGCGCTATAATGCTTGATATGACAAGGCGCCTTCAAATAAACAAGGGCCACCCTGTTCCTGGGGCGATCGGTCCTTTGGACCGGAACAAGCTTGCCCACCTATGATAGCTAGATATATACTCCAGTTGGGACGTAAGGCCAGAGCAAGATCGGAAATGCATCCCCTCGATGCGCCGGTTATACCTCACCGACACCGACCGATGATGGTTCCGGCAATTCGAATAGAACTAGGGTCCGGGGTTCTCTTCAATCCCGACATGGACCAGAAGAGCGCAGAGAGCCTCTGCAATGACTAAAAAAGGACGAATAACTACACTGAGGCAGCAGCCCCTGGCCCATGCAGAGTTTCATCGGGTGAATCGGGCACTCCGGGATGAGCCTCTGCAATGACTAAAAAAGGATGAATAACTACACTAAGGCAGCAGCCCCTGGCCCATGCAGAGTTTCATCGGGTGAATCCGGCACTCCGGGATTAGCCTCTCCAATGACTAAAAAAGGACGAATAACTACACTGAGGCAGCAGCCCCTGGCCCATGCAGAGTTTCATCGGGCGAATCCGGTATACAGAACCGGCTGTCATGGGATTCAAAGGCTTTGGTGTGTCTCCACATCTTATATAAAAAATTGCATTTTTTCCGTATAGGCTGAACAAAAACGGCTGAACCGATTACCTTGAAATTTTCAAAGATTGTGAAGGTTGTTCTGGAAGGAAACATAGGCTATATAATTTGTTAATATCGGGAGGGGGAAGAACCCTCCCCCTTACCCCAAAAGTACTACCCAAAAATAAAAGAGGAGCGATTGGGACAATATGGGATTCAAATGAAAGGTATTCAAGAGTAGAGTACGAATTTCATAATAAAAGTTGGGTCCAAGTACCTGCGGGGCCGCCCCTGCCCCAAAACCCCTTAAAATAGGTTTATTTAACAATCACGACAATATGGGACTCAAATGAAAGGTATTCGGGAATAGATTACGAATATGCTCAAAAAGTAGGAATAGATTTTATAGTTTTGTTGATAACGGAAGGGGGCGGACGCTCCACCATTACCCCAAAAAGATGAACCAAAATCCAAAGTGGACCGATAAGTACAATATGGGTATCATATGAAAAGTATGTGGGAGTAGATAACGAATCTGGCATACAGATTCATGTCGAAGTATAGGGGGTCACCCCACCCCCAGAGAAACTCCCCAAATGGGCACATTAGCCAATCACGGATATATGTGACTCGGTTTGTTCCGTATAAACTGAAAATAGCAGAACCGATTTTCTCGAAATTTTCGCATATTGTATAGGTTGGTCTGGAAGAAAACATAGGCCATATAATTTTTCAGTATCGGAAGGGGGACAGACCCTCCCCCCTTATGCAAAAAACACAACCCAAAATCAAAAGTTGACCGATCGCGACACTATAGGTATCAAATGAAAGGTATTGGAGAGTAGTATACGAATATGGTATTAAAATTTGGATCTAAGTACCCGTCGGGTACCCCAAAACTCCCCCAAACAGACATATTGGACGTTCATTTCAATATGGGGCTCAAATGAAAGGTATTCGGGAGTACATTTCGAATCTTGCATACAAAATCAGGTCGAGGTATAGGGGGTCACGCTTTCCCCCCCACCCCCACCCCTCCACCATTGGCTGAACCGATTTTCTCAAAATTTTCATAGATTGTGTACGTTTGTCTGGAAGGAAACATAGCCAATAACAATTTTAGCTATCGGGTGGAGGCGGATCATCCCCCTTACCCCAAAAATGCCAACCATATCAAAAAATGGACCGATGGGCACAATAAGGTATTGGAGACCAGAAAACGAATATGGTAATAAAATTCGAGTCTAAGTACCCAGCAGGCCCCCCCAACACCAAAACTCCTCTAAACACCTATATTCGAAGTTCATGTCAATATTGGATTCAAATGAATAGTATTGGGCAGCAGATTACAAATATGGCATAAAACATTAGGTCCAAGTAATGGGAGGTCGCCCACTCCCCAAATACCCCCCAATGGGCATATTAGCTGATCATGGCTATATGGGACTCAAATGAAAGATATTAGGGAGTAGATTACGAATATGACATTGCGTTCAACTCTATGGGGCGCTTTTCCTCCTAAGGATACGTCAAATGGGTTATTTGACCCATTATGACAATATGGGACTCAAACGAAAGGTATTTGAGAGTAGAAACCGAATTTGATATCCAATTTTGGAGCCAAGTGTTTCGGGGCACGCCCTAAAGCACCCCCTGAACTGAACTTCATTTTCGTTGGGAACAAAGAAAGAATTTGTTTCAGTGCAAAGTGCCAATGACCGCCACAGCACCAAAACACCCTCCAAACGATTCATATTCACCGGCCATGGCAATATGGGGCTCAACTTTAAGGGATTTGGAAGTGCAGCACGAATTTGATATCCATATTTGAGTCGAAATGTCTAAGGTGCCATCGCTCCCCTAATGAGAACATTTCCACCAGAAACCGAAAAGGGGCAAATTCTCACACATCAATGAGTGCTTTCCGATTCAAGTTTAAAATCAATGAAAAGGGATCTTTTTTTTGTAGCCTAGTCCGAACGGCGTCCCGCAGTGCGACACCTCTTTGGGGAAATTTTTTTAAAATGACCATGCATGCATGGCATTGTACCTCGCAAATGTCGCCATCATTAAGAGGGGATAAACACCGCTTTGTCCGATGTTCTCGCCAGGATTCGTACGCGATCAGCGTCATAGGCTACAATGGCACGATTTCGATATCCGCATTCAGGGCGAAGTGTCCCCACCCTAAAAAGATATTCGAGAGTTAAAGAAGGCGCAGCGGAGTGGGCCCGGTTCGGCTCGTAATGAATAAAAATTGGCGAAGTGGGTCAATGGTCAGTCTGCAACTATAATCTAACCTAAGATACATTCTAGTTATGAATTGATTTTTGGGGGGCACCTACAATTCCTGGGACTATCTTAAATATCCCCGCACGAGGGTCTCAAACCTAACTTAGGTTACAAGCCTTGACTATTTTTCGGTCTACCATTGTAGTCCCAGGGTTTTATCAGCCTAAAGACTTTCCTTGCAGCTGCTAGCCGCGACTAGTATCAGTTTAGTATGGATTCCATCCCTCACCCCAAATATCTCTTCCTTGTCATTTTCTCTTTTTTTCTCTAAAATATTCTCTACTTACGTTTTATCATTGGCCATTAGATCATCATCGTCTTGCTCCGAAGCCGCAGCACCTTCCGATGGTGGTGTGACTATTGAAGATTCCGGTTCTGCAATGCTGGCCATGGACACAGTCATAAGGCAGGTGTCCATATCCGAGGTGATGTTAATTTTAATAACATCTGAAGATGAACCTGTCACCGTTGGTGGTAGATACCATTTGGATTGGGAGCCACTGCTGGCATAGAAATCCAAAGTGCAAGGTTTTTTGCTAACCTGCTGATGGGTGTCTGGTGTAGTGTTGAGGGATAAGGTGGAGGCATTGGGAACAACAGCAACATCGGAGACAAATCCCATGGCAGAATCGTCTAATGAAGAGTCATTATCATGACGCCCACTATCAAATGCCGACGACAAGTTGGTAGCCATGACAGCTGAGGCATCCTCCATCACATGGTGATGATGTTCATTTCGTGGTGGATGCTGTGAAGCGGCATCTATGGTGTTGTTAAGATTACTTGGGCATTCGGCCAAATAAATTTCTTGTGGACCCTCAATTAAGGGACCTTGTGCCACTGGTATTGGTATTGTTAACGATGAAGAGCATGCTTGTTCTTGTTGTTTGTTTGGCAGAGATGTTGCCGAAATGAGGATAGAGGTTGTTGTTGTTGTTGAACCACATACAGTAGAGGAGGAGGAAGAAGAAGAAGAAACAGCAGGAGAGCATAATGCGTTGGCGCACAAAACATCTGACCAGGGCTGCTGTGGCTGCGTCGACTGCAGCAACAATGTTGTTGTTGTTGTTGGCGATGAACACGGAGAGATTGACACAGTCAAGGGACCCAAGGTTGGTGCAGTTGCACTTGCTACAGTTGCCGATGTTGTTGTTGTTGTTCTTGTTACTGCTGACATGCTGCTATCCGAATCCATTGTTGTTATACACTTTTTCACGTTTTCTTGCACAAATTTTTGTAAGAGGAAGACCAAAGACGGCAAGATAAAGGGAGGGGGAGGGGGGGGGGAGAGTAAAGAAATCCTTCTTGCTTCTCTTTGTGATTATGAAACACTGCAATTTTTCCAATTAGATTTTTTTTTTCAATTTCTTTTTGTTATGTTTTTGCCTTTGGATTATTTATAATTGACTTGCAAGAAATTATTGACCTCAGCCTGTTTTAATTTGGCAGCTGCCATTTGACACCTGGCCATATAACACAGCCACTGAATAGAGATAGCCCCATAAACTTTGACATTTTTATGCACAGCCAACAATTTTTGCGTGTGCGTGTGGGTGGGGGGGATTGGTGCTTTTTATTGAGGTCTCCTTGCTTGTTGTTGGTGTTTTTTTTTTCGACGATTATCCCCACAACGAAAAATGTACACAAAAATTTTTCTCAATGAATTTGTTCACCACCAAAAAATATTTGAAATTGCCTTCATTTATATGCATTTCTTAATTGACACTATTCACAAAAACTCTTTCACTTAGAATATTTTCTTGTTTCTACTCGAATTAAAGGCTTTTTAACGATTTTTGTTTTCTTTCTGTTTTCCTTAATAACCCAAAATTCGCCGATATACAACCACGTCGATACAAACGTTGGCGCAACAAAAATACGACTAAAAACATAAAACAACGGTGAGCACGAAAAAGACACTTCATAAAAAAACCGCACATTCAATGCCCCCAACGAAACACACATTTGGAATAACACACACACACACACAAACACACGTTTAAGAAAAATGTCTGTTATTTTGTTTCATTTTCCCAAACAGTTTCGTTTATGCGCGGCCTTTTTCTATGGAGTTGGAATGGCATTACCACAAAATGTGAGAGCTTCATCTCTGTAACCATTAAACCTTTGACAACATATTTTTTGTAAAGTAAAGCCCCTAAAAAGAAAACATTGTGCTTTAACCAGAGAGATAGAGATTGAGAGAGAGAGAGAGAGAGCGAGAGTCATGTGCCCCTGAGAGAATATGCGCTATTTTGTCAATTTGTTGTGATGGCATGTAATGGGAAACGTAAACAAATGTTGACCATGTTTCATTTTCATTTCGTATCGTTTCTCTAGCTGTCATCTGTCGTTTTTGTTTACATTCTCATAAGAAAATGCATGCCTGTTGTTGTTTTTGTTTGCTTTGCTTCGCTGCTGGTTCGTTGGCTAATAAGAAGAAGACGAAGCACCAATTGCATTTAGCCTAAAAGTATGCTACAAGTATGTATACAAAATGTTGAGAGTTGGTCATTGAGAGAGAAGTGTTGCCAACACTAATATTCGGCTTTATGCATGGGGTATTACAAATATTCGGTGTGCACATTATTTGCATTGAAATCGAGAAAATAAGAAAATATATAAAAAAAAAATAAAATTCAAAGAAATTTCATGGACATATTTTGAAATAGGCTTATTAGACAGATTCCCTTTATAGAATTGTCAAATTAATTCTCTCTTTAATTTTTAATTCTCAATATGTAGAAAATGATTTTTTGGACCGAATGATTGGTGTTTTGCAAAAATATACTTAAATACTTTTGTATGCCTTCCAAAGATTTAAACGATAAAAATATTTGTTGCATGTACCCCTGCGCATGTTCATTTCCTGCTGTCTCAACAACTTCTGAAACAAAGAGAACATGTAAGGCATTAAGTCGGGCCGAACTTTGGATACCCACCATCACGGGTGTATATGTAAACCCCCTTTCGTCATAATCCGGGGAAAATTGGATAACTAAAGCATTCAAATTCGGCACGAATGTTGAGTGGTCTAATATATATGACACAATTCAATTTTGTAGAATAAAATATTGGTGTTTTTGGCAGATATATCCAATTATAAACCGATCTGAACCATATTAAGGTCGAATATCGGGAGGCTCAGAAAAACTCAGTTTCAAATTTCAGTGAAATCGGATAAAATAAAGCTTTTATGGGCTTCAGTTCCCTTATCGGCAGATCGGTCTATATGACAGCTATATCTACACATAGTCCGATCAGAACCATATTTAGGTCAGATGTTGAAAGGCCTTAACACTCTCACTGTTCCAAATTTCGGCGAAATTGGATAAAAACTAAAGCTTTTATGGCCTTCAGACCCTTTATCGGCAGATCGGTCTATATGGCAGCTATATCTAAATATAGTCCGATTTGAAACATACTCAGGTCAAATGTCGGGAGGCCTAAAACTACTCACTGAGTTAAATTTCAGCGAAATCGGTTAAAAATCGGTTTTATAATATGGGATTCATATGATAGGTATTCAAGAGTAGAGTACGAATTTCATAATAAAAAATTGGGTACAATTACCTGGGGGGCTCCCCCCAGCCCCAAAACCCCTTAAAATAGGTTTATTTGACGATCATGACAATATGGGACTCAAATGAAAGGTATTCGGGAGTAGATTACAAATATGGTTAGGATGTTGGAATAGGCTTTATAATTTATTGATAACGGGAAGGGGGCGGACCCTTCACCGTTACCCCAAAAATACCACCCAAAATCAAAAGTGGAGCGATAAGGACAATATGGGTATCAAATGATAAGTATGCGGGAGTAGAGAACAAATCTGGCATAGACATTCGTGTCGAAGTATAGGGGGTCATGCCACCTCCACAAAAACGGCCAAAATGGACATATTAGCCAATTACGGATATATGGGACTCGGTTTGTTTGTTCCGTATAGACTGAAAAACGGCAGAATCGATTTTCTCGAAATTTTCGCATATTATGAAGGTTGGTCTGGAAGGAACCTATAGGCTATATAATTTTTCGATATCGAACGGGGGGACGGACCCTCCCCCTTATGCCAAAAAACGCAACCCAAAATCAATAGTGAACCAATTGGGACAATATAGGTATCAAAAGAAAGGTATTGGGGAGTAGAATACGAATATGGGCTGCCAAAACTCCACCAAACAGACATATTGGACGTTCATGTCAATATGGGCTGGCCCAACCCCAAAATTATCCCCAAACTGATTTATTGGACGTTCATGTCAATATGGGCCGATAAATAAAAGGTATTCGGGAGTAGATTACGAATTTGGCATACAAAATCAGATCGAAGTATAGGCGGTCACGCCACCCACCACAAAAACGCCATAAGACCCATTATGACCCATATGATACTTGGCTGAACCGATTTTCTTAAAATTTTCATAGAATGTGTACGTTTGTCTGGAAGGCAACATAGGCTATATACAATTTTTAGATATCGGGTGAAGGCGGACCCTCCCCCTTACCCCAAAAACACCACCCATATCCGAAAGTGGTCCGATGGGCACAATAAGGGTATCAAATTAAAGGTATAGAAGACCAGTAAACAAATTTGGTGTTAAAATTTGGGTCCAAGTACCCAGGGGGGGCCCAAATCCCAACCCCAAAACTCCTCTAAACATATATATATTCGAAGTTCAGGTCAATATGGGACTAAAATGAAAAGTAGGCAGGCAGTAGATTACAAGTATGGCATAAAACATTAGGTCCAAGCAATTGGGGGGGGGGGGGGGGGGGGTCGCCCATTCCCAAATACTTCCAAATGGGCATATTAGCCGACCATGGCTATATGGAACTCAAATGAAAGGTTGTAGGGAGTAGATTACGAATATGCCATTAAAATTTGTGTTCAACGCTTTTCCTCCTAAAGAGACGTCAAATGGGTTATTTGACCCATTATGACAATATGGGACTCAAATGAAAGTTATTTGAGGGTAGAAAACGAAACGAATTTGATATCCAACTTTGGAGCCAAGTGTTTTGGGGTACGCCCTAAGCACCCCCTAAACTGAACTTCATTTCCGTTGGGAATAAAGAACGCATTTGATATCTATTTTCAGTGCAAAGTGCCGGTGGCCGCCTCAGCCCCAAAACACCCTCCAAACGGTTCATATTTACCGGTCATGGTAATATGGGGCTCAAATTAACGGGATTTGGTAGTGCAGCACGAATTTGATATCCATATTTGAGTCGAAATGTCTAAGGTGCCATCGCTCCCCTAATGAGAACATTTCCACCAGAAACCGAAAAGGGGCAAATTCCCACACATCAATGAGTGCTTTCCGATTCAAGTTTAAAATCAATGATAAGGGACCTTTTTTTTGTAGCCTAGTCCGAACGGCGACACCCGCAGTGAGACACCTCTTCGGGGAACATTTTTAAAATGACCATGCATGACCATGACCAACATTAAGAGGGGATTAACACCGCTGTGTCCGATGTTCTCGCCAGGATTCCAACGCGTTCGGCGTCATAGGCGACAATGGCACGAATTCGATATCCGCATTCAGGGTGAAGTGTCCCCACACTAAAAAGATATTAGACAGATAAAGAAGGTGCAGCGGTGCGGGCCCGGTTCAGCTTGTTGTATGTATATTCATAGGGGCATGGGACTGTTCCGCAACCTCTTTACAATCTAGCCTAACCTTTCTTTGAACTAAAATTTGAAACTATGTGTTGCCCAAAAAGTAATTGCGGATTTTTCATATAGTCGGCGTTGACACATTTTTTCACAGCTTGTGACTCTGTAATTGCATTCTTTCTTCTGTCAGTTATCAGCTGTTACTTTTAGCTTGCTTTAGAAAAAAATGGAAAAAAAGGATATTTGATTAAAGTTCATTCTAAGTTTTATTAAAAATGCATTTACTTTCTTTTAAAAAAAATCCGCAATTACTTTTTGGGCAACCCAATATATTCATAGGGGCATGGGACGGATCGGCAACCTCTTTACAATCTAGCCTAACCTTTCTTTGAAATAAAATTTGAAACTAATAGCACTATTTAAAATGCGATGCGTTTGAAGCTCAGTTCCGATACGATCTCAGGCTTCTTTATAATTTTTTAATAAACTGATATGGTTTAATATTTTATAATTTTCCCTGAAAGCTGTCAAGTTTTCAAGTCTTTGAAAACTATAGCAAAACTAACATTTGTTCATATCATTCTTAAGAAAACCCTAAAGGAATTGAAGTCGTTTGGTAAGCCCATTTCGCATATCGAATCGACAGGGGTTTTCTGTTTCTCTTTTTTTGGCCGCCAAGCTGTACAAAGATTTAGCCAAATAGAAAAGACGAATTTTAACTTGTCAATGGATGCGTTGGGAATATAATTCAGCAAAACTGCTGCTCGAAACAGTCAACTTTGTTTTGCCAACCAAAAGTCCTTAGAGTTGCTTTGAGAGTCTTTGACTAAACAATTGTTTTGTTTTACAATAGCAAGCACTAACACATACACACACAACACCCACCACACACCACACACCACCCACCGCATCCTTAAAAAATGTGTGTGTGACACGTGTTTACATACATTGACTTCGAGGGGCACACTAACACACATCCACGGTTTCTGTTGTTGATTCCGCTCTTCTAAAAGAATCCTTGCAATGGTGTCCTTGAACTTAGAGGGTTTTCTGCGGAAAAATGTTACGACCGAGTAAACGTGTCAAGTTGTTTGCCTTTTTTCTAAATACATTTTTTTTTTTTGAACTTTCGAATGTTGTGATAAGGGTTTCCTTTAAAAGGAAAAATTTGTTTTTTTTTTTTTCTTCAAAGACAAGTTGAAAATGGCTTTAAGGCATTTCTCCATATAAATGGTCAATGGTTAAAATCGAGACAAATGTATTTTTGTATTTGTGTAAAATAGGGCATTTGATGTCATGGCAAAGGTTAAAAAAGGCCTTATTTTTTCTTTAATTTTGTGAAAATAAAACAATTTTTAGTCAGGGAAAAATAAAAAAAAAATGTTTATAGAAAAGTTAGGGTTGCCCAAAAAGTAATTGCGGATTTTTCATATAGTCGGCGTTGACAAATTTTTTCACAGCTTGTGACTCTGTTATTGCATTCTTTCTTCTGTCCGTTATCAGCTGTTACTTTTAGCTTGCTTTAGAAAAAAAATGTAAAAAAAGTATATTTGATTAAAGTTTATTCAATTATTTTTTATTAAAAATGCATTTACTTTCTATAATAAAAAATCCGCAATTACTTTTTGGGCAACCCAATAGAAAAGTTAAAAAAGTCAACCTCAATATTTTTTTTAACATTTCAAATTCCAGTGAAATTCGATGAATATGGGCTTTGGGATGGGCGGTAGCTCACCACGGCGGACCACCTGTCGACCCATTTAACCAGTATGATGACAGTGCGTCTAGAATAGGCATATACTAAAAATGCCTAGCAGGACTCAAGATTGGTGTGCCTACCCAAACACAAGAAGGAAAGTTTGAGTCTAAACCCAGCAAAGAGTCAAGAGTCAGCGTCAATTAGTTTACATATTGGGTTGCCCAAAAAGTAATTGCGGATTTTTTAAAAGAAAGTAAATGCATTTTTTATAAAATTTAGAATGAACTTTAATCAAATATACTTTTTTTCTAAAGCATGCTAAAAGTAACAGTTGATAACTGACAGAAGAAAGAATGCAATAACAGAGTCACAAGCTGTGAAAAAATTTGTCAACGCCGAGTATATGAAAAATCCGCAATTACTTTTTGGGCAACCCAATATATTGGCAAAATGGAAATTTCTCTATAAACATTCCATTAAGGAACTGGGGCAAACTTCTTACATATCAATGAGTGTGGTCCGATCCAGCTCAATGATAGCAGGCTTCCTGTTAATAGCCCTGTCCGAATGGCGCGAAGAAGTGCGACGCCTATTTGGAGAGAAGTTTTTACATGGCATACTTCCTCACAAATGCCGTCAGCATTGTTTTTGATGTTCTCGCAGGGTTTTGAACTCAGGCGTTGAGCATCATAGGCGGACATGCAAACCTCTGCGCTATGGTGGCTTTCTATATCTCATTTAGGAAATAACAAGCAAAAGCGTGCCAAGTTTGCCCCGGCCGAATCTTATATACCCTCCACCATGGATCGCATTTGTCGAGTTCTTTTCCCGGCATCTCTTCCTAGGCAAAAAAAAAAAACGGATATAAGAAAAGATTTGCTCTGCACTTAGAGCGATATCAAGAAATGGTCCGGTTTGGACGACAATTAAAGTATATGTTGGAGACCTGTGTAAATGGTCAGCCAATTCGAATAGAAATTGCGCCCTTTGGGGGCTCAAGAATTAAACCAGAGAGATCGATTTATATGGGAGCTGCTTCAGGCTATAGACCGATTAAGACCATAATAAACACATGTGTTGATGGTCATGAGAGGATCTGTCGTACAAAATTTTATTTCAATCGGATAATAATTGCGACCTCTAGAGGCTCAAGAAGTCAAGATCCCAGATCAGTTTATATGGCAGCTATATCAAGTTATGAACCGATTTGAACCATAATTGGCACAGTTGTTGGATATCATAGCAAAACACGTCGTGCAAAAAATTATTCAAATCGGATAAGAATTGCGCCCTCTAGAGGCTCAAGAAGTCAAGACCCCAGATCGGTTTATATGTCAGCTATATCAGGTTATGAACCGATTTGAACCTTATTTGGCACAGTTGTTGGATATCATGACAAAACACGTCGCGCAAAATTTCATTATAATCGGATAAGAATGCGCCCTCTAGAGGCTCAAGAAGTCAAGACCCAGGATCGGTTCATATGACAGCTATATCAGGTTATGAGCCGATTTGAACCTTATTTGGCACAGTTGTTGAAAGTTATAATAAAATAAGTCACGCAAAATTTCATCCAAATCGGATAAGAATTGCGCCCTCTAGAGGCTCAAGAAGTCAAGACCCAAAATCGGTTCATAGGACAGCTATATCAGTTATAGACCGATTTGAACCATACATGGCACAGTTGTTGGATATCATATCAAAATACTTCGTGCAATAATTCATTCAAATCGGATAATAATTACGCCCTCTAGAAGCTCAAGAAGTCAAGACCCAAGATCGGTTCATATGACAGCTATATCAGGTTATGAGCCGATTTTAACCATACTTGGCACAGTTGTTGGATATCATACCAAAATACTTCGTGCAAAAATTCATTCAAATCGGATAAGAATTTCGCCCTCTAGAGGCTCAAGAAGTCAAGATCCCAAATCGGTTTATGTGGGAGCTATATCAGGTTACAAACCGATTTGAACCTTATTTGGCACAGTTGTTGGATATCATAACAAAACACGACGAGCAAAATGTCATTCAAATCGGATAAAAATTGCGCCCTCTAGAGGCTCAAGAAGTCAAGACCCAGGATCGGTTCATATGACAGCTATATCAGGTTATGAACCGATTTCAACCTTATTTGGCACAGTTGTTGAAAGTTATAATAAAATACGTCATGCAAAATTTCATCCAAATCGGATAGGAATTGCGACCTCTAGAGGCTCAAGAAGTCAAGACCCAAGATCGGTTTATATGACAGCTGTATCAGCTTATGGACTGATTTGAACCATACATGGCACAGTTGTTGGATATCATAACAAAACACGTCGCGCAAAATTTCATTCAAATCGGATAAGAATTGCGCCCTCTAGAGGCTCAAGAAGTCAAGATCCCAGATCGGTTTATGTGGGAGCTATATCAGGTTACAAACCGATTTGAATACTTATCACAGTTGTTGGATATCATAACAAAACACGTCGCGCAAAATTTAATTTTAAGCGGATAAGAATTGTGGACTCCAGAGGCTGAAGAAGTCAAGACCCAAGATCGATTCATATGACGGCTATATCAGCTTATGGACCGATTTGAACCATAATTGGCACAGTTGTTGGAAGTTATAATAAAATACGTCATGCAAAATTTCAGCCAAATCGGAAAATAATTGCGCACTCTAGAGGCTCAAGAAGTCAAGACCCAAGATCGGTTTATATGGCAGCTATATCAGGTTATGAACCGATTTGAACCATATTTAGCACAGTTGTTGGAATTGATACCAAAACACCACGTGCAAAATTTCAGTCAAATCGGACCAGAATTGCGCCGTCTAGAGACTCAAGAAGTCAAGACCCAAGATCGGTTCATATGACAGCTATATCAGGTTATAAACCGATTTGACCATACATGGCACAGTTGTTGGATATCGTAACAAAACAAGTCGTGCAAAATTGCATTCCAATCGGATAAGAATTGCGCCCTCTAGAGACTCAAGAAGTCAAGACCCAAGATCGGTTTATATGCCAGCTATATCAAAACCTGGACCGATATGGCCCATTTACAATCCCAACCGACCTACACTAATAAGAAGTGTTCGTGCAAAATTGCAAACGGCTAGACAGACGGACGGACAGACGGATGGACGGACATGGCTAGATCGACATAAAATGTCACGACGATCAAGAATAAATATATTTTATGGGGTCTCAGACGAATATTTCGAGTAGTTACAAACAGAATGATGAACTTAGTATACCCCCATCCTATGGTGGAGGGTATAACAAACCTCAGACTGGAGCGTCAGCGGCATGAGAGTTCCATATGAAATACTTCTAAAAAACTTGACGCTGACTCTTGACTATTTGATTGGGTTTAGGCCCTTATGCGGCACCAAAGGTATAAACCAACAAATCTTTCGTCCTTAGGAGCATATAGGAACAACCTGCGAATGGCTCAGCTTGACTGTCATACGTTTTTATTCAAAACCATGAAGCATATTGTGGACATCATGTTCGTCTTTTTTCGTCATGGGAGAGGCACATCCCGGAGTGCCTTTTCCGCAAACTTCTGGTCCGTGCTGGGATTGAAGAGAACCAAGGACTCTGTTTATGTTCGGTTTGCCAGAACCGCCTTCATCATCGGTCGGTTTCGGTGCGATGTAACCGGTGCTTGGAGTGGATACATTTCCGATCTTGCTCTGGCCTCACTTCACTACGGAAGTATAGTCATACTGGCTATGTCGCAAGGTGCTGTACGAACATAGCCAGCAGTGAGTCACATGTGACGTCGTCGTCGCCTTCTGCGTCCTCGTCGTCGGACTATGTGACTCCCCCGAATTATCCTGTACGGCAATATACGCAACGCTAGCATCCCAGCCCAAACATTGCCAGGCCAGTACCGGAAGTGCATCGTTTTGCAGTTAAACTGCAACGGACGTCGTGGCAAGATCGATGAGATTGGGGATTTCATGAGTCGGAAGAGCATATTGGTCGCAGCGATCCAGTAGAAAAAGCTGACCAACACCTGCAGCTTGCACAGTTGTCACGGTTACAATGTGCCACTTAAGGATCGCTCAAGGTATGGAGGTGGGGGATTGGCCTTCGTGATGCACCATTCCGTGAAATATTGACCCATCTGGCCTGCGCATGGGGCTAGTGACCCATACATGGAATGCATGGGGATAGGATCGATAGAGCTATATAACGTGTATATACCGCGGGTTGGTAGCTGTGTCCCGATTAATAGCCAGGCTTACAACCCCGACATAAGTGGGTTACTGTCTGGCCATAATCGTCTGCGCATCACACGTCATGGCATTCTCCCCTAGGTAACGACCAGCGTAGCATAGCTTTGGCAGAGCAGATTGAAAGCTCCATGTTTTGCACGGTGAATGAGGATGCCTCCACTAGGATTACGAGGAGGTGCAACAGCTCGCCAGACATCTCCATTGCATCCCCTCATCTCCTGAGTGACGTATCCTGGCAAGCCGTCATCTCTTTGGGGTCAGATCACCTCCCCATAATTCTCACCATCGACCGACCACCCGACTTCATAACCTCTGAGTGCCGGACGTTTAGCAATCATAAGAAGGCTGATTGGACTGGCTTCAGAGAGTATACCAATCGCCGCTCTGATGTGCTAGTGGCCGAGAGGAAATTCCGAGACATCATTAACACAGCAGCCACTCGCTTTATAGCAGCCGGTCGAATATATCAAGTGGGGCTCAATTTCCCGGCGCAGGCAGTGGTACTCGCAGACGAGCATGATGGAATTCGATGTATGGACCCCACTAACTCCAGAATCGGCGAGCTGAATCTGGAAATAAACAGGGTAGTCAACGAACGTAACCAGAATTTGTGGCTGGAACACTTGGAGCAATGTAACTTAGGCACCGGTGTAGGCAAACTGTGGTCTACTGTTAAATCACTCTCGAACCCCGGTAGACGGGATAACAAGACCTCAGCCACTTTTGGCTAAATAGCCGTGACTGATCCGAAGAGATGCGCCAGCTTGTTCAACCGTCAATTTATTGTGGATGCCGAAAGAGCCAGCGCAAGGAGGAGAGCCATTCGCTGTATTCGTGGTCTCCGAGCCGATAAACAGTCATTACAATTTACCTTGGGCGAAGTGGGCTACGACGGAATCTCTACATTGATGTTGAAGAATCTGGATTCATCTGGAGTTGAGTACCTTACCACTGTCCTTAACCTGTCTTTGAACACTCTTATAGTGTCTGGAAAATGGGCAGAGTGATCCCGCTACTGAAGCCTGGAAAAGACCCGAGTTTGGTGGAGTCGTACAGATCGATCTCCCTTCCCTCACCAGTGGCAAAGACGCTTAAGGCATTACTCCTCCCAAGCCTCGTAAGAGAATTTCCATTCGCCGAGCATCAACATGGATTTCGAAGACTGCACAGCACAACAACAGCTTTGGATGCCATCACCGGACACATTTGCCGTGGCTTCAATCAGCCCAGACCATGTGATAGGACGGTCCTCGTGGCACTGGACCTATCGAAGGCATTCGACACGATCAGCCATGCCAAATTATTTGAGGATATCGCCAATAAGCCAGGTTTGAAACGATGGGTCGCGAATTATCTGTATGGTCGCCAGTCATACATGGAGATACAGTGCAATTTTCCAAGTGAAATTTAGATTTTTAATGGATTTTTGATGGAGTCACGAAATAAAGCCCATTTCCCTCTACGACGCATAGTTAAGGAGATCCAGCCATTTTAAGTTTATCAAGTAAAGTTTAGATTTTTAATGGACTCACGAAATCAGGCCCATTTCCCTCTACGACGTATAGTTAAGGAGATCCAGCCATTTTAAGTTTTCCAAGTAAAGTTTAGATTTTTCAAGGATTTTTGATGGAGTCACGAATTAAGACCCATTTCCCTCTACGACGAAAGGCTTTGGGTTAACCAAGTTTATTGACGGCAGTCCTCTGGCCTTCAGCGCCAAATCGTCTGCCCTTTCATTCCCCCTTACTCCGTTATGGTCCCGCATCCAAACGATGTGGATTTTGCCATCCTCAGAGAAGCCCTTAATCTCCTTCTTACACTGCAAGACTGTTCGTGACCTTAACGTCCTGGTTGTTATTGCCCTTATGGCAATTTTACTGTCGGTAAAGATGTCCACACTCGACGTCTTCGCGTTAGCACCACATCACTTCACAAATTCCGTGATCGCCCGGATCTCTGCCTGCAGGATCGAATTCTAGTCAGGCAGTCTAAAACAGATCTCAGTCCCTGGGTTCTCAATGTAGACCCCCATGCCTACTCTGTCCTCTAGTATTGATCCATCCGTGTAACACAATCTTCCAGATGGCAATACTAGGATAACGTCAATCCAAGACTGTGTCGTTGGCAGCAGTGCCTCGCACTCGACTTCAAGGTTCATCTCAGGTATTCGATCGGAAACCTCTTCCCTTCCTTCCAGGTTTCCTATCGTCGCCTCGATTATACCGCGATGGTACGAGCTGCTCCCATTCTCAATCCATTCTCCCATCGCCTTAAGTCTCATAGCCGCATTCGCTGCCTCACACTTAATCTGCAAGTCAATGGGTCGGATATCTAGAATCGTCTCCAGTGCCCTAGTGGGCGTGGTCCTCATCGCTCCGCTTATGCGAAGACAATATGTTCTCTGAACCTGTTGTATGGTCCTTATGTTGCACATTTTCTCACTAATAGTCCACCAAACTACTGAGGTGTAAGTAAGTATTGGTCTTATCACGCTCCTGTAGAGCCAGTGGACTATCCTAGGATTCAGGCCCCATTTCGAGCCTGCGGCCCATCTACATAGTGTCCAACATCTGTGAGCCTTGTCAGTACGCTCCTGAATGTGAGTCTTCCAATTCAATTTCCTGTCCAAGATCACACCTAAGTATTTGACCTTGTCAGATATCGAAATCGTCTTATTGAGGAAACGTGGTGGGTTACTTTGGCCCACCTTCGTCTTCCTCGTGAACAGGCATATTTCAGTCTTCTCTGGGTTAACATTGAGACCTCTGGGTCTAGCCCAGTTATATGCCATATGCAAGACCCTTTCCGCCCTTCAGCATGGTTCGTTCGGATCCTTACCACTTAGAAGTATTATAACATCATCTGCATAGCAGACGGGTTCAAATCCCTCCTCAGTCAGCATCCGTAATAGGTCATTTATGGTGATCATCCGTAATAGGTCATTTATGGTGATCACCCATAGGGGTGGCGATAAAATGCCCCCCTGTGGCGTGCTTTGTGCCACTTTCACCCTTATATTTACGCCATGGGACAAACAATTAATCCATCTGTTCCTTAGGATATGGGTTATCCAGTCTCTAAGAACCGGATCTACCCGGTACTGGTCTAAGGATTGGTTCAGTGTGTTGATCCGCACATTGTTAAAAGCCCCCTCGATATCAATGCATACCGCCAGGGTGTACGTTTTGGCATCGAAGGATTCATCGATATTATGCACAACCTCGTGCAGGGCAGTCTCCACCTACTCTTTATCATGGTGTCCACAATACGTTCCATGGTTTTGAGTAGAAAGGACATAAGGCTTATGGGTCTGTAGGCCTTTGGTGTCGCATAACTTGCCTTGCCGGGCTTGGGTATAAACACCACCCTTGCCTCCTGCCAGGCTTTTGGAGTATATGCAAGCCCTAGGCAAGCTGTGAAAATTTTGGCCAGACGAGGCGCCACATAGTCTGCCTCTTTCTGTAGTAACGCCGGAAATATGTGATAAAATTTTTCAAAATATCTATGAATTGATTCGCTTCCAAAGACTCATGTAGTTACAATCGGGTGATTCGAGCTATTTTTAAATCTGAACCGATTTCAATGATATTTACCAGTAAACTGAAGAGTTACAAGAGAATTCTACGTCTCAAATTTTGTGAGGATTAGGTAACAAATGTATCACATTATTGCTATATTAGTCCATATCGGACCAAAAATATATGTAAATGGGAGCCCTAAAGGTCATCTGTGCCAAATTTGAAGATGATAAGGACGAAAATTGCTATCTGAATTTTATATAAATACAAATTAACATGGACAGACAGACGGACATTAGTGTTGATGTCCGTCTGTCGGTCATCTATCTTGCTTCTGGATTTTACAAACAAATTATCTAAGTTATTCTATATCCTGTACCACAGTAGTAGTGTAGGATATAAAATTTACCTGTTATTATTGCCATGTGCACTCCACTTACCTGCAAAATTAAAGAGAAAAATTATTAAAAATATTTATACCTATCTTAACTAAATCTTTGATTTTAAAAATAGAACTATAAGGAATTAAATGACTTTTCGTTGTTGTATTATCTAAATAAAATCCTTAAATTTTCATATGATCATCACATAGTATTTTAGAAGTTCCTGTAACTGTAGTTTTTGTTGCCTACTTTTGGGCGCACTCTTCATATCAATTTTCAAAAACTCATTTCGCTGTAAACAAAATCCATATTTATGACATCACTTTGCTAAGCGAGAAAGATGACTTTTGCCTTTGCCTTGGCCAATTTCAAAGCATGAATGGGCATTTAAGGATATTTTATGAAAATTTATAACTTTAACGTAATTTTATACCTTTTCATAGGCAAGCAAAGTGAAGGAGTCGACGTTGCATGAAACGTTGAGCAACGAGTGTGGTAATTTAAGCGAAAAAGCATAAAATCGTGCTGACTAAATACGACTCCAGCAACGAAATAAAGATGATGATGACGATGATGATGCTGTTCAAGTTGGCGACTCGACATTTCCACCTGTGGTCTGGGTGGTATTATTTAAGAACGTGATGCCTAGTGATGGCACCAGGGACCACACCACACCAACAGTATAACAGAAATTGAAATGGTTGTTGAACTAAGGCAAAAAAAAATGAAACTTTAGCATTTTACTGCGTCCACTTTGGAGGGCTTTTCTCCCTGGGTGATGCCAACGACTCAACGTCTGAATGGATGGGGTTTTTTTTATTTATGCTCAACGAAATGTGGTTTAATGAACTTTTATGAGCCCTTAATTGGTTGTGATAGGGATGCGGGGGTGGCATCGTGGTATGGTAGCTTGGTCCGAATGGTTACAGGACTCCAAGGACTTTTCGAAAGTGTTGCGTTATTGAGCTTAATGAATGTGCACCAGCAACTACAACAGAAAGGTTTAAATAGTTGTAAAGTTTTACTATCACAACGGTATCGGTGAAAACAGGTACCAAAAGCTACTTTTCATATAATTTTTTTTTTGCTTTTTTACTTTACGCAAATGCATAAAAAAGTTATCGCCAATAGTTTATTTTTATTGAGAGAAATAGTTTGTGGGAAATAAAAACCCCACATTACTTTATTATGTTGAAATACAAAGTTAACCGACCATAGATGTATGGGAAAACTTTTCTATAAATTGCCATACTTATGACATTTCCATAAAATTTGCAAAAGAAAACAAAAGCTACAAAAATTTAAACTAAAACAAGAGCATACTCAGCTCGGCCGGGCCGAATATTATATACCCTCCAAGATGGATGGCATTTGTCGAGTTCTATGGGCGGTATCTCTTTTTAGGCAAACAAAGAATATTGAATAAGAACTGTTATGATATTGGAGATATATCAAGTTATTGACCAATTCGGACCATAAATGAATGCTGAACTTTGTAGAAGTCATTGTGTAAAATTTCAGTTCATTCTCTCATTCTCCTCTTAGGGGCTCAAGAAGCAAAATCGGGAGATAGGTTTATATGGGAGCTGTATCCAGCTTTTGATCGATTCAGACCACATTAGACACGTACATTGAAGGTCATGAGAGAAGCCGTTGTACAAAATTTCAGCCAAATCGGATGAGAATTGCGCCCTCTAGAGGCTCAAGAAGTCAAGATCCCAGATCGGTTTATATGGCAGCAATATCAGGTTATGTACCGATTTGCGCCATAATAAGCACAGTTATTGAAAGTCATAAAAAAATACCTCATGCAAAATTTCAGTCAAATCGGATGAGAATTGCGCCCTCTAGAGGCTGAAGAAGTCAAGGCCCAAGATCGGTTTATATGGCAGCTACATCAAAACATGGACCGGTTTCAAGCATACTTAACACAGTTGTTGGAAGTCATACCAAAACACTACGTGCAAAATTTCAGTCAAATCGGATAAGAATTGCGCCCTCTAGAGGCTCAAAAAGTCAAGACCCAAGATCGGTTTATATGGCAGCTATTTAAAAACATAGACCGATTTGAATCATACTTAACACAGTTGTTGTAAATGATACCAAAACACCACGTGCAAAATTTCAGTCAAATCGGATGAGAATTGCGCCCTCTGGAGGCTTAAGAAGTCAAGATCCAAGATCGGTTTATATGACAGGAATACAGATTATAAACCGATTTGAATTATACTTAACACAGTTGTTGGAAGTCATACCAAAACACTTCGTGCAAAATTTCAGTCAAATCGGATGAGAATTGCGCCCTCTAAAGGCTCAAGAAGTTAAGGCCCAAGATCGGTTTATATAGCAGCTATATCAAAACATGGACCGACTTCAACTATACTTAACACAGTTGTTGTAAGTAATACCGAAACACCACGTGCAAAATTTCAGTCAAATCGGATAGGAATTGCGCCCTCTAGAGGCTCAAGAAGTCAAGACCCGATCAAACATCGACCAATTTGGCCCATTTACAATCCCAACCGACCTACACTAATAAGAAGTATTTGTGCAAAATTTCAAGTGGCTAACTTTACTCCTTCGAAAGTTAGCGTGCTGTCGACAGACAAACGGACGAACATGGCTAGATCGACTTAAAATGGAATGGCGATCAAGAATATACATACTTTATGGGGTCTCAGACGCATATTTCGAGGTGTTACAAACAGAATGACGCAATTAGTATACCCCCATCCTATGGTGGGGGGTATAACAAATATTCAAAAAAAAAAATTCAGTTTCATTAACGATTTAGTTGAAATAAAAACCAAAAATGTTATTGTTGTCCCATTTTCAGCAGACTTTCTGCTGTTACAGCAAACAATTTTGCTGTTTTTACTAACAAATATCTCTGAGTGTATTATTTTGTTTCCATGTGTGGGTGACTTCATGTTTTAGTTAAATAGGATTTGGATTTAATACGAATGTCTAATGGGCTCATTAGACACAAAAACGTGACACAAAACTGCGATACCAATCGTAATCCTGTCAAACTTTAACAAAAAAATTTGGCTACTGGAAATTACTCTAAATCGTTGAAATTCGTATCAAAACCAAATCCTATTTAACTAAAACATGAACACACTCACACACGCAAAGAACACATAGAAACAAAATAATACACTCAGAGAAATTTGTTAGTTAAAATAGCAAAAATGTTTGCTGTAACAGCAGAAACTTTGCTGAAAATGGGATAAGAGTCATTTTTTGCTAAAACAAAGGCTCAAAAATGACATAAAGATTTCAAAAATTTATTATTTTTCTCATCTTTCAAGTTTAAACGCATGTCATGTAAAATAATTTACAATTTTCTACCATTTTATTAATTTTTGATCGAATTTAAATAACAGCAGACAATATAACTAGTATTATTACACTTATAGAAATTTGTTAGTAAAAACAGCAAAAATGTTTGCTGTAACAGCAGAAAGTCTGCTGAAAATGGGACAGTAGTAATTTGTTGCTAAAACAGCAAACATTTTCTGCTGTTTTAAAATTAAAAAAGTTAAAAAAAAAATATGAAAAAAGTCGTAAATATTTCAAAAATGTTTATAGGGTTTATGGTAATTTAAGTTTGGATGTTAGATGTACTCCAGGCTTTATTGGAGCCCAATATTCCCATGGGGATTTTGGGAGTGCTAAGGCCCCCAGTGTGTTGGTTGAAGGGTTGATGCGGACCCCCAGTGTGAATTTCCGGAAGTAGGTATGAATTTCTTGCTCTGCTTCCAAATACCTCTCATTTGTCATGATCGGTAAATATGTCCGGTTTGGGGTATGGACCTTGAAAACTATCAATATCGAACTCCACTCTCTTTAAGGCCCAAATTGTCATGGGGGCAAATACGTCCTATTTGAGGGATGTTATGGGGGTGAGTCATCCCATAAACAGTTTGTCCGGAATGATGATATCAGATTAGTGGTCTACTACCAAATACCTTTCATTTGTGCCCCATATTCCCATAGTCTGCAAACATGTCCGGTTTTGGGGGGGTGGAGCGGCCACTCAGTGACTTGGCCCTGCAAATACATATCAGATTAGTGTTGTACTCCAAAAACCTCTTATTGCAATGGTCAGCAAAAACACCCCTTTTGTGTGGTGTTATGGGAGTGAGGTGGCGCCATAGGCACTTTTCCCGAATATTGATATCAGATTCGTGCTTTACTCCCATAGACCTTTCATTTGAGCCCCATATTGCTATGGTCGTAAATTTGCTCCCTTTTGGGGACGTTTTAGGAGACGGGCAGCGCCCAAAACACTTGGTCCCACATTTGAATATCGCATTCGTATTCTACACTCAAATACCAATTATTTCAGCACCATATTGATATGGTCAGTATATAAGTCCTGTTTGGGGGGTGTGTTTGGGTAGGGGTGGACTCCAGAAACTTGGTCCCACATTTGCATATCAGATTCCTATTCTGGTCCATAAATATGTCCGATTTGGGGGTGTTTTGGGGGTTGGGGTGGTCCGAAAATTGGATATCATATATGTTTTCTATTCCTAAATACCTTTCATTTGAGTCCCATATTGTCGCGATGGGTCTAAATATATATTTGGTAGGCTTTGGGGGTAAGGCGTCCTCCCTAGGTATCATATCCAGAATTCGGATACCAAATTTTTGTTTTAAGGTTACTATAAATCGCACAAATTTTGGCTAAAATTACACAACCCATCTGCGAGATCTGGTGTTTCTGACAATTGGGGTAAGGGGGAGCCTCCCCCTTACCACCCCTTCAGATATCAAAAAATGTAGACCCCTATTTTCACCACGGGTTCATCATGCACCATCTGTGAAAATTTCTGGAAAATCGGTTCAGAGCCTATACCGCACAGACAAACAAACAAACACAAATTGATTTTTATACCCTACACCACTACTGTGGTACAGGGTATTATAACTTAGTGCATTTGTTTGTAACACCCAGAAGTATACCGATCGACTCAGAATAACTTTCTGATTCGAGTTAGCCTTGTCCGTCTGTCCACGTTGATTGGTGTACGAACTACAGATCGCAATTTTCATCCCATCGTCTTCAAATTTGGTACAGATATGTTTTTCGGCCTAGAAACGAAGCCTATTGAAATTGGAAAAAATCGGTTCAGATTTGAATATAGCTCCCATATATATGTTCGTCCGATTTGCAGTAATAATGCAATAAAATGGTTATTTGTTAACCGATTCCTTCAAAATTTGGAAGGAAGAATTTTTTTATGACTTTCAAAAACACTAGTGAATTTCGTACCAATCGGTTCAGATTTAGATATAGCTCCCATATATATGTTCGTCCGATTTGCAGTAATAATGCAATAAAATGGTCATTTGTTAACCGATTCTCTCAAAATTTCGTAGGAGGAATTTTCTTATGACTCTCGACATTACTGGTGAATTTCATAGAAATCGGCTCAGATTTAGATATAGCTCCCATCGCCCGATTTGCAGTAATAATGCAATAAAATTGTCATTTGTTAGCCAATTCTCGCAAAATTTGGTAGGAGGTATTTTCTTATGACTTTCGACATTACTGGTGAATTTCATAGAAATCGGTTCAGATTTAGATATAGCTCTCATATATATGTTCGCCCGATTTGCAGTAATAATGCAATAAAATGGTCATTTGTTAACCAATTCTCTCGAAATTTGGCAGGAAGGATTTTCTTATGACTTTCGACGTCACTAGTGAATTTCATACAAATCGGTTCAGATTTAGATATAGCTCCCATATATATGTTCACCCGATTTGCAGTAATAATGCAATAAAATGGTCATTCGTTAACCGAATACCTTTAAATTTGGTACGAAGGATTTTCTCTTGACAATCGACATCACTAGTGAATTTCATACAAATCGGTTTAGATTTAGATATAGCTACCATATATATGTTCGCCCGATTTGCAGTAATAATGCAATAAAATGGTAATTTGTTAACCGATTCTCGCGAAATTTGGTAGGAGGTATTTTCTTATGACTTTCGACATCACTAGTGAATTTCATACAAATCGGTTCATATTTAGATATAGCTGCCATGTATATGTTCGCCCGATTTGCAGTAATAATACAATAATATGGTAATTTGTTAACCGATTCTCTCGAAATTTGGAAGGAAGAATTTTTTTAAAACTTGCGACATCACTAGTGAATTTCATAGAAATCGGTTCAGATTTAGATATAGCTGCCGTATATGTATATCGCTCGATTTTCACTTCTAGAGCCACTGCAAGCGCATTTATTGACCAATCTTGCCAAAACTTGGTACAACGCTTTCCTCATCAACTGTCGCAATATCTGAGAAGTTTTCTCTATACCGGTTTAGATTTAGATATAGCTCCCATACGTCCGATTTTGGGAAATATTGCAATAAAGTGCTCATTTGTTAACCGTAGTTATTACAGTTTGAACATATTTGCTCTAAATTTGATATGGATTGTTTAATAACCCATCCGAAAACATTCGCCGAGGTCCATCAAAATTGGTTCAAAATTGGAATTAGCTCTTACATTGCACTTATAGGGAAGGTGTAGTGTATTATAAAGTCGGCCCCGCCCAACTTTTGTCCTTCCTTACTGGTTATATATAAGATTTAAATTTTTTATTAAATTTTGTGGAATTTTCTAACTTTCGATCGAATTTAAACAACAGCAGACGAAATAACTTCTACTATTATATTTATGGTTTTAAACAAAAAATTTAAGCCTACAATAGGCAATTTTCTTCATTTTTCATAGTAAATGCCTTAATTGTTGTTTAGAAGTTCAAAAATTATGATATTAAAACTTTTAATATCAGCAGACAATGTTTGCTGATATTAGCAGACTAATTTTTCTGAGTGTAAGTTCTAATGCCATTAACCTTGTATCAAATTATCACATGATAAACGCAAGCATTTACTGCAAATTTGCCGAAAAAAAATAAATGCTCATAAACTTTAACGTATCCTTTATCCTTTTGTGGTCCCTAAATGTATACAGGGTGGCTGATGAATATTGCTACAATGATGAATATTGCTACATTTTTTTTTCGGTGTATGGAATACATTTTTCTTTTATTCATGTTAAATTAAATTATTAAATTAATTATTAAATTATTATTAATTAAATTAATTAATTAATTAATTAAATTAATTATTAAATTATTATTATTAAATAGAAAAAAAGTTATTACATTTTTTTTTGGTAGCGGCTTTCATCAGCCACCCTGTACATAACTCATACGCATTATTTGAGTATATAAAAGGCAACAAATCCTTTTTGCCTTGTGTTTGATGGTGTATCCATATATGTATATGTGTGTGTGTTGTTGAATGTGTTTGTGCCCAATTAGTATGATTAGTTTCTTTTCATTCGCTTTTCGGCAGGATTTCATGTGTGCATGTCCCTGTTAATGAACATAATCTCAATTTACACTTATGTTGGTTCAATTTGTCAGCGAAGGATAAATGTTGACAACTAATTTGTGTAAATTTATGAGATTTTCACATACTTGGCTTTCGGAAAAATAAAAAATATTTGTGCTTTTACAAGGAAACAAAGATGTATTATAAATTTTAAAGATGGAAAAGTAAAACATATCGTTTGCATTTATTTTAAAAGGAGATAAATCGACTTGACTCGAGCTCAAATAGTACTTTGGCCCATGGACACATAAAGCATATGGTACATCATATACCAATACATTGGACTGCTGATTTGACTTGTTGAGATTACAAGACTGTCTTTTGTATAGGATTTCGAGGAAATGTTTAAATTTTACTTATAGCAGGGCTATATATGTCCCATCGTAAAGGATGGGGTACGAAAAACAAGTAAAAAGGCATAAAGTTCGGCCGGGCCGAGCTTTGGATACCCACCAGCTCTGGTTTATATGTAAAAATCCGGTGAAAATTGGATAAAATAAGCACCCAAATTCGGCACGAACATTGAGTGGTCTAATAAATATGTCACTATTCAATTTTGTAGAACAAAATATTGTTTTTTTGGCAGATATATTCAATTATAAACCGATCCGAATCATATTAGGGTCGGATATCGTGAGGCTCAGAAAAACTCACTGTTTCAAATTTCAGCAAAAAAGGGTAATAAATAAAGCTTTTATGGGCATTAGACCCCTTACCGGCAGATCGGTCTATATGACAGCTATATCTAAATATAGTCCGATTTGTACCATACTTCGGTCGGATGTTGGGAGGCTTAAAACTGCGCACTATTCCAAATTTCAGCAAAATCGGGTAATAAATAAAGTTTTTATGGGCTTCAGACCCTTTACCGGCAGATCGGTCTATATGGCAGCTATATCTAAATATAGTCCGATCTAAACCATATTTAGATCAGATGTCGGGAGGCTTAAAATAACCCTCTGTTTAAAATTTCAGCAAAAACGGGTAATAAATAAAGCTTTTATGGGCTTCAGACCCTTAATCGGGAGATCGGTCTATATGACAGCTATATCTAAATGTGGACCGTTCTCATCCATATTTAGGCAAGATGTCTGGAGGCTTAAAATAACCCTCTGTTTCGAATTTCAGCGAAATCGGTTAAAAAATAAAGCTTTTATGGTCTTCAGACCCTTTATCGGGAGGTCGGTCTATATGACAGCTATATCTAAATATAGTCCGATCTAAACCATATTTAGATCAGATGTCGGGAGGCTTTAAATAACCGACTGTTTAAAATTTCAGCGAAATCGGTTAAAACATAATGCTTTTATGGTCTTCAGACCCTTTATCGGGAGATCGGTCTATATGACGGCTATATCTAAATATAGTCCATTCTGAACCATATTTGGGTCAGATGTCGGGAGGCTTAAAATAATCCTCTGTTTAAAATTTCAGCAAAAACGGGTAATAAATAAAGCTTTTATGGGCTTCAGACCCTTAATCGGGAGATCGGTCTATATGACAGCTATATCTAAATGTGGACCGTTCTCATCCATATTTAGGCAAGATGTCTGGAGGCTTAAAATAACCCTGTGTTTAAAATTTAAGCGAAATCGGGTAATAAATAAAGCTTTTATGGCCTTCAGACCCTTTATCGGGAGATCGGTCTATATGGTAGCTATATCTAAATATAGTCCATTCTGAACCATATTTGGGTCAGATGTCGGGAGGCTTAAAATTACCCACTGTTTTCAATTTCAGCGAAATCGGATAAAAAATAAAGCTTTTATAGCCTTCAGACCCTTTATAGGGAGATCGGTCTATATGGCAGCTATATCTAAATATAGTCCGATCTGAACCATATTTTGATTAGATGTTGGGAGGCTTAAAATAGCCCTCTGTTTAAAATTTCAGCGAAATCGGTTAAAAAATAAAGCTTTTATGGCCTTCAGACCCTTTATCGGGAGATCGGTCTATATGACAGCTACATCTAAATATAGTCTGATCTGAACCATATTTAGATCAGATGTCGGGAGGCTTAAAATAGCCCTCTGTTTAAATTTCAGCGAAATCGGTTAAAAAATAAAGCTTTTATGGTCTTCAGACCCTTTATCGGGAGATCAGTCTATATGTCAGCTATGTCTAAATGTGGACCGTTCTTATCCATATTTAGGCAAGATGTCTGGAGGCTTAAAATAACCCTCTGTTTAAAATTTCAGCGAAAACGGGTAATAAATAAAGCTTTTATGGGCTTCAGACCCTTAATCGGGAGATCGGTCTATATGACAGCTATATCTAAATAAAGTCCGATCTGAACCATATTTAGGTCGGGTGTTGGGAGGCTTAAAATTATCCACTGTTTTAAATTTCAGCGAAATCGGATAAAAAATAAAGCTTTCATGGGCTTCAGACCCTTAATCGGGAGATCGGTGTATATAGCAGCTATATCTAAATATAGTCCGATCTAAACCATATTAAGATCAGATGTCGGGAGGCTTAAAATAACCCTCTGTTTTAAATTTCAGCGAAATCGGGTAATAAATAAAGCATTTATGGTCTTCAGACCCTTTATCGGGAGATCGGTCTATATGGTAGCTATATCTAAATATAGTCCATTCTGAACCATATTTGGGTCAGATATCGGGAGGCTTAAAATAACCCACAGTTTAAAGTTTCAGCGAAATCGGTTAAAAAAAAAACGTTTTAATGGGCATAAGACCCTTTATCGGAAAATCGGTCTATATAGCAGCTATATCTAAATATGGTCCGATTTGGCCCCTGGTCAAGAACTTAACCAGCGTGCATCAAAAAGACGTATCTGTGCCAAATTTCAAATATATCAATTTTTGAAGGATGTAGAGTGATTACAACAGACGGACGGACAGACACACGGACATCGTTAAATCGTCTTAGAATTTTACGACGATCCGAAACATATACACTTTGTAGGGTCGAAAATTGATATTTCGATGTGTTGCAAACGGAATGACTAAAAGAATATATTCCCCCTATCCTACGGTGGTGGGTATAAAAATATCCATTGCTGCCCATATTCACAAAACTTATTGGAGCTTTAAAGTAGGTTTATACTTTCAAGCTGCAATAAGTTTTGTGTATGGGGGCATAGTCTTTTATGCTGTAAAGGCATCTATGAGGATATATATGTGGCACTGAAAAAGAGACTTGGTTTCAATTTTTTTTTCTTTAAATTCTAATAATATATCGTCTTACATAAGGTGACAAGACATTTCATGTCTTTCATTCATGAAGGATTCCCTTTTCTTTGGGTAACATATACACTATTAATAATGATGTGCTACCAAATTCCTTTTATCCTTAGATCCCTTACTGGCAAACATGAATAGTGCCATTCATGTTCCATTCCATTGCCAAACTTAGCCACAATAACATCTGTTTACCCATATGAAATTTCTCATAACATATTTTTTATTTCATTCGTTTTTTGTTATTTATTTAAATATTTCATATTTATTTCCTTATTTGGTAAACGCTGAAGAGTTTTGGTTCCATTTGTTGGTCAATGGAAGCGTAACAGATCAACATAAAAACAACCATTCATCCAAAGGGAAATGTTAAGGTTTTTGTTTGTAATCCAAATTCATGCATGCATCTATCCCTACTTGAGAGGGATTTCTTAGGAGAATTTCTTGTAAATATTCTGGCATTTATATTTACTATTTGAAGCATAAACAATTTTCTATGCCATTGAACTTGTCGGATGTGGCAGTGCGTGGAGAACAATAACGATGTGTGGTATGAGTAGTGAGAGTCGTTTTTAGACGAAAAACCTTTAAACCTTTTAAAATAAAACACTTCATGGAAAATTTCAACCAAATCGGATGAGAATTATGCCCTCTGGTGGCTCAAGAAGTCAAGACCCCCGATCGGTTTATATGGCAGCTATATCGGGTTATGCACTGATTTCAACCATACTCAGCACAGTTGTTGGAAGTCATAATAAAACACTTCATGCAAAATTTCAGCCAAATCGGATGAGAATTGCGCCCTCTAGAGGCTCAAGAAGTCAAGACCCCAGATAGGTTTATATGGTAGCTATATCAGGTTATGGACCGATTTCAACCATACTCAGCACAGTTGTTGAAAGTCATAATAAAACACCTCGTGCAAAATTTCAGCCAAAACGGATAAGAATTGCGCCCTCTAGTGGCTCAAGAAGTCAAGACCCCCGATCGGTTTATATGGCAGCTATATCAGGTTATGAACCGATTTTAACTATTCTAAGCTCAGTTGTTGAAAGTCATAATAAAACACTTCATGCAAAATTTCAGCCAAATCGGATAAGAACTGTGCCCTCTAGAGGCTCAAGAAGTCAAGACCCGAGGTCGGTTTATATGGCAGCTATATCAGGTTATGGACTGATTTCAACCATACTCAGCACAGTTGTTGAATGTCATAATAAAACACCTTGTGCAAATTTCAGCCAAATCGGATAAGAATTGTGTCCTCTAGTGGCTCAAGAAGTCAAGACCCCCGATCGGTTTATATGGCAGCTATATCGGGTTATGAATCGATTTCAACCATACTCAGCACAGTTGTTGAAAGTCATAATAAAACTCCTCACGCAAAATTGCAGCCAAATCGGATAAGAATTGATATTAGGATATAGATGTCTGGATATAGATGTCACATAGATCAATCTGCCGATTTAAGGCTTTTGGCCCATTGATGGCGAATGAATTACCTGATTTCGTTGTAATTGTGTGTTTGGGCCCTCGACATCCGTACCGAGTTTGTTGTCGATGGAATCATGTCTGAATATGGTGGCCATATAGACCAATATGTTTGGGCTTGAACAATCAGAAAAAAAATTTATTAAACATATTATTTTTCCGGCAATTTCTTGCTGCACTTTTAAACCTAAGTGAATATACAATGCCCTTGATTTTTCTTACAAGTCTTCTTTGTTACCACATCTCTGCCTACGATACCTTGGGACCACACAGTTACTGTTTTGATTTAAGCTTTCAATTTGCATCTGCATATTTAATGCACATAAAAATACAACATCTAGCTGAAATCTCTTTATAATATTTGCATAGAAGAAAAATACCTTAATAATGACAATCGTTTGTAATTAAAAACGGCAGCTTAAGATAAAAAACAAACATTGCAAAGTGCTGTCATTAAAGAAGATGGTAATTTTAGGAAAATTCTTGAAGGAAGAAACCTAAAGACGCATAAAAAACACCCACATTAAAAACTTTGCAACTTATCACAACTCAAGATTGGCAAAGAACATTTCCACACTGTCTCCAATTGTAATTATAACAAGTAAGAGTGTGCTAAGTTCGGCCGGGCCGAATTTTACATACCCTCCCCCATGGATCGCATATGTCGAGTTCTATGCGCAGTATCTTATTTTAGGCAAACAAAGAATATTGAATAAGAATTGCTATGCTATTGGAGCTACAGGGTGGCTGATGAAAGCCGCTACCAAAAAAAAATGTAATAACTTTTTTTCTATTTAATAATAATAATTTAATAATTAATTTAATTAATTAATTAATTAATTTAATTAATAATAATTTAATAATTAATTTAATAATTTAATTTAACATGAATAAAAGAAAAATGTATTCCATACACCGAAAAAAAAATGTAGCAATATTCATCATTGTAGCAATATTCATCAGCCACCCTGTATATCAAGTTATGGTCCGATTGGACCATAAATGAATCCTGAACATTTTAGAAGTCATTGTGTAATATTTAAGTTTATTCGGATAAGAACTGCGCCTTGTACGGGCTCAAGAAGCAAAATCGGGAGATAGGTTTATATGGGAGCTGTATCCAGCTATTGATCGATTCAGACCATTTTAGACACGTATTGTGAAGGTAATGAGAGAAGCCGTTGTACAAAATTTCTGCCAAATCGGATGAGAATTGCGCCCTCTAGAGGCTCAAGAAGTCAAGAACCCAGATCGGTTTATATGACAGGTATATCAAAACAAGGACCGATTTGCGCCATACTTTGCGCAGTTATTGGAAGTGATGCCAACACTTTATGTGCAAAATTTCAGTCAAATCAGACAAGAATGGCGCCCTCTATCGGCTCAAGAAGTCAAAACCCAAGATCGGTTTATATGGCAGCTATATCAGTTTATGAACCGATTTGAACCATACTTAGCACAGTTATTGGAAGTGATACGAAAAGACTACGTTCAAAATTTAAGTCAAATCGGACCAGACTTGCGCCCTCTAGAGGCTAAAGAAGTCATGATACAAGATCGGTTTATATGACAGCTATATAAAAACATGGACCGATTTAAACCGTACTTAGCGCATTTGTGGGAATTCATAACAAAACACTTCGTGCAAAATTTCAGCCAAATCTAGTGAGAAATGCGCCCTCTAGAGGCTAAAGAAGTCAAGATCGGTTTATATGACAGCTATATCAAAACATGGACCGATTTGAACCATACTTAGCGCAGTTGTTGGAAGTCATAACGAAACACTTCAAGCAAAATTTCAGCCAAATCGGATGAGAATTGCGCCCTCTAGAGGCTCAAGAAGTCAAGACCCAACATCGGTTTATATGGCAGCTATACCAGATAATGAACCGATTTGCGCCATACTTAGCACAGTTATTGGAAGTGATGCCAAACACTTCATGCAATATGTCAGTCAAATCAGAGGAGAATTGCGCCCTCTAGAGGCTCAAGCAGTCAAGACCCAAGATCGGTTTATATGGCACATACTTAGCACAGTAATTGGAAGTGATGCCAACACTTTATGTGCAAAATTTCAGTCAAATCAAATGAGAATTGCGCCCTCTAGAGGCTCTAGAAGTCAAGACCCAAAATCGGTTTATATTACAGCTATATCAGGTTATAAACCGATTTGAACCATACTTGGCACAGTTTTTGGATATCATAACAAAACAAGTCGTGCAAAAATTTCATTCCACTCTCGAGGCTCAAGAAGTCAAGACCCAAGATAGGTTTATATGACAGCTATATCAGGTTATAAACCGATTTGAATCATACTCAGCACAGTTGTTGGATATCATGACAAAACACGTCGTGCATAATTTCATTCCAATCAGATAAGAAATTCGCCCTCTAGAGACTCAAGAAGTCAAGACCCAAGATCGGTTTATATGGCAGCTATATCAAAACATGGACCGATATGGCCCATTTACAATACCAACCGACCTACACTAATAAGAAGTATTTGTGCAAAATTTCAAGCGGCTAGCTTTACTCCTTCGGAAGTTAGCGTGCTTTCGACAGACAGACGGACGGACAGACGGACGGACGGACATGGCAAGATCGACATAAAATTTCGCGACGATCAAGAATATATATACTTTATGGGGTCTCAGACGAATATTTCGAGTAGTTACAAACATAATGACGAAATTAGTATACCCCCCATCCTATGGTGGTGGGTATAAAAATGGACCGATTTGGCCCATTTACAATCCCATCCGACCTACACTAATAAAAAGTATTTGTGCAAAATTTCAAGCGGATAGCTTATCTCCTTCGAAAGTTATCGTGCTTTTGCGCCCTCTAGAGGCTTAAGAAGTCAAGACCCAAGATCGGTTTATATGGCAGCTATATCAAAAAGTGGACCGATTTGGCCCTTTTACAATCCCAACCGACCCACACTAATAAGAAGTATTTGTGCAAAATTTCAAGCGGCTAGCTTATCTTCTTCGAAGTTAGCGTGCTTTCGACAGACAGACGGACGGACGGACAGACGAACGGACAGACGGGCGGACATGGCTAGATCGACATAAAATGACATGACGATCAAGAATATATCTATCTTATGGGATCTCAGACGCATATTTCGAGTTGTTACAAACAGAATGACGAAATTAATATACCCCCATCCTATGGTGGAGGGTATAAAAATAGAAAGTCATTCTTTGGCAAAGAATAAAACAATGAACAATTTATTGGATGGATGAAATGGAAAATGAAAATCCAGAGGGCATTATGACAAACTTGCCATTAGCACTTCTTAAATTGTTTTCTATTGCCGAGATTAGACCAAATCGTAGCCAACTTTCCAGAGTGGAGGATAAATGACAGCATGGTGGTGGTCAGGGAGAGTCAGGGAGGATGGTGTGTAAGTTATTTAAGTATTTTAACTACTATGAATTCGTAAGAGCCTTATGCTGCCTTATCCTATGAATACATAATAGAACGAGTATTAAAATTTTATGACAATCATGGAAGCCACATCCACATTCCCTGAAGGCTATTTACTTTGGACCAAATAAAAAACAGAATTTTCTGTGGTTTGTAGTTGGCCTTTTAAAGTTTTTCTTTCTGTAGCTTAAATCGGAAGAGCTGAATATTTGTGGACTAGTTGAATTTATGCAAAATTATGGTATTTATATGTGATATTTATCGTTAACGTCTTCGTCCTTGTTGTGAGGTTACTAAGCTTTGAAACTTAAGTGGGGTAAAAGTCGGTTGGTGGGCTTTCCGCCAGGAATGATCCCAGAACAAAGATTTCGGAACAACATTTTTCTTCATTCAATTTCTACAAAAAAATGCAAAAATTCTATTTTTTAGTATTTTTTTCTAACAAATATTTCAGCCTCATATTGCCATATTTATGGGACGAGGCGATCCTTAATTTGGCTTTCAACGTAATTTTTTTTTCTCTCAAATACCTTTAATTTCAGCTCCTAAGTGTCAAAGTCATCGGTAAATATGGTTTGGGAGAGGGGTGGTGGATGTTGAGGAGTTGAGGGCAGAAAAAATATCAGCATCGTTCTTTATTCTCGAATACCATTTAATTGAGTCCCATATTGCCAAGGTCAGCAAATGTGCCTTTTTTTTGGGGGGGGGGGGGGGGGGTATGATGGGGGTGGAATCGGCCTGAAGGCCCTTGATCCCGAATGTTGATTTCAGATTCGATCCCTACTTCCATATTTGCTTATCTTAGCCTCATAGTGCCATAGTTAGTCATAATATATCCAGTTTGGCGGTGTTGTTTATTGGGTGGGACGGACACCCAGAGACATTGGGTATCCGATTTGTGATCTACTCTAAAATATCTGTTATGTTAGCCCCATATTGCCACAGTTGGTAAAAATCCCCTATTTGGGGGCTATATGAGGGTTGGGCGGCCCCCTAAGGACTTGATCCAAAAATGATTTGAGCACCATTTTACCATAGTCGACAAATATGTTCCATTTGAAGTGGTGTTTAGAGGGTGGTGCGGCCACCCGAAAACTAGGCACTGGTTTTTTCACTACTTCGTACACTATTTTAAAATATTTTTTATACCCTCCACCATAGGATGGGGGGTATACTAATTTCGTCTTTCTGTTTGTAACTACTCGAAATATTCGTCTGAGACCCCATAAAGTGTATATATTCTTGATCGTCGCGACATATTATGTCGATCTAGCCATGTCCGTCCGTCCGTCTGTCCGTCCGTATGTCTGTCGAAAGCACGCTAACTTCCGAAGGAGTAAAGCTAGCCGCTTGAAATTTTGCACAAATACTTCTTATTAGTGTAAGTCGGTTGGTATTGTAAATGGGCCATATCGGTCCATGTTTTGATATAGCTGCCATATAAACCGATCTTGGGTCTTGACTTCTTGAGCCTCTAGAGTGCGCAATTCTTATCCGATTGGAATGAAATTTTGCACATAGTGTTTTGTTATGATATCCAACAATTGTACCACGTATGGTTCAAATCGGTCCATAACCTGATATAGCTGCCATATAAACCGATCTTGGGTCTTGACTTCTTGAGCCTCTAGACGGCGCAATTCTTATCCGATTTGAAAGAATTTTTGCACGAAGTATTTTGTCATGATATCCAACAACTGTGCTGAGTATGGTTCAAATCGGTTCATAACCTGATATAGCTGCCATATAAACCGATCTGGGGTCTTGACTTCTTGAGTCTCTAGAGGGCGAATTTCTTATCCGATTGGAATAAAATTTTGCACGACGTGTTTTGTTATGATATCCAACAATTGTGCCAAGTATGGTTCGAATCGGTGCATGACCTGATATAGCTGTCATATAAACCGATCTTGGGTCTTGACTTCTTGAGCCTCGAGAGTGCTCAATTCTTATCCGATTGGAATGAAATTTTGCACGACTTGTTTTGTTATGATATCCAAAAACTGTGCCAAGTATGGTTCAAATCGGTTCATAACCTGATATAGCTGTCATATAAACCGATCTTGGGTCTTGACTTCTTGAGCCTCTAGAGGGCGCAATTCTCATTTGATTTGACTGAAATTTTGCACATAAAGTGTTGGCATCACTTTCAATAACTGCGCTAAGTATGGCCCAAATCGGTTCGTAATCTGGTATAGCTGTCATATAAACCGATCTTGGGTCTTGACTTCTTGAGCCTCTAGAGGGCGCAATTCTCATCCGATTTGGCTGAAATTTTGCATGAAGTGTTTTGTTATCACTTCCAACATTTGCGCTAAGTATGGTTCAAATCGGTCCATGTTTTGATATAGCTGTCATATAAACCGATCTTGGGTCTTGACTTCTTGAGCCTCTAGAGGGCGCAATTCTCATCCGATTTGGCTGAAATTTTGCACATAAAGTTTTGGCATCACTTCCAATGACAGTGCCAAGTATGGCGCAAATCGGTTCGTAATCTGGTATGGCTGTCATATAAACCGATCATGGATCATGACTTCTTGAGCCTCTATAGGGGGCGCAATTCTCATCCGATTTGACTGAAATTTTGCATGAAGTATTTTTTTATGACTTCCAATAACTGTGCTAAGTATGGCGCAAATCGGTACATAACCTGATATAGCTGCCATATAAACCGATCTTGGATCTTGACTTCGTGGGCCTCTAGAGGGCGCAATTCTCATCTGATTTGACTGAAATTTTGCACATAAAGTTTTGGTAGCACTTCCAATAACTGTGCTAAGTATGGCGCAAATCGGTTAATAATCTGGTATAGCTGTCATATAAACCGATCTAGGATCTTGACTTCTTGAGCCTCTAGAGGGCGCAATTCTCATCTGATTTTACTGAAATTTTGCACATTAAGTTTTAGTGGCACTTCCAATAACTGTGCTAAGTATGGCGCAAATCGGTTCGTAATCTGGTATAGCTGTCATATAAACCGATCTTTGATCTTGACTTCTTGAGCCTCTAGAGGGCGCAATTCTCATCCGATTTGGCTGAAATTTTGCATAAAGTGTTTTGTTATGACTTCCAATAACTGTGCTAAGTATGGCGCAAATCGGTACATAACCTGATATAGCTGCCATGTAAACCGATCTTGGGTCTTGACTTCTTGAGCCTCTAAAGAGCGCAATTCTCATCCGATTTGGCAGAACTTTTGCACAACGTCTTCTCTCGTGACCTTCAACATACGTAACTAATATGGTGTGAATCGATCAATAGCTTGATACAGCTCCCACATAAACCTATCTCCCGATTTTGCCTCTGGAGCCCCTACTAGGCGCAATTCTTATCCAAATGAACTGAAATATTACACAATGACTTATACAATGTTCAGCATTCATTTATGATCCGAATCGGACTATAACTTGATATAGTTCGAATAGCATAACAGTTCTTATTCAATATTCTTTGTTTGCCTAAAAAGAGATACCGCGTAAGAACTTTGGAGGCCACCGTGGCGCAGAGGTTAGCGAGACCATGAGAAAAAAATTTTCAGCGGTGGTTTTCCCCTCCTAATGCTGGCAACATTTGTGAGGTACTATGCCATGTAAAACTTCTCTCCACAGAGGTGTCGCACTGCGGCACGCCGTTCGGACTCGGCTATAAAAAGGAGGACCCTTATCATTGAGCTTAGACTTGAATCGGACTGCACTCATTGATATGTGAGAAGTTTGCCCCTGTTCCTTAGTGGAATGTTCATGGGAAAAATTTGCATTTGCGTAAGAACTCGATAAATGCGATCCATGGTGGAGGGTATATAAGATTCGGCCCGGCCCGAACTTAGCTCGCTCTTACTTATTTTAGCTAGGAATTTGTGTAATATTTCAACTGAATATCCAGTTCACCATTTTATTTATCACTTAATTTGTGCCTACTATTTTTTTTATCATCCTCCTCAGTCGTTTATTCCTCCCCTAGGAAAGCAGAAAGTTCAATCATGAAGTTGATTATATTCTTGACAATGCAAGTTTTTATCACATCGTCAAGTTTTAGCAAAACATAAAATCAACCAAAATAGCAAGGAAGTGGCAAAAACTTTGCCCTTAACTTTTGGTGGCACAAATTTTCATTTGTGATTTCCGGCGTCAAAATTTGAAAATAAGAGAGAAACATTCTAAAAAATTTATGTACGTTTAAATTTATGTGTTCGCCACATAACCATAAGAATTTTGCATAAAAAATTTATGGAAATGTACATACGATACGATTGAGGGTTGGTTTTAAAGTTCTAATCTTCAGATTCTGGCTACAGGACACATAAATAGCTGTGATGATATTTACTTCGATATTAAATTTAATTCTCTTTAAATAAAGAATTGCTCAATTGGGATTTTTTCTCGTCAGAGAACACTATTCTCGGAAATTCACCAGGTCTTTCTTCTGTCGAGTCTATGTTTATTGCTGTGTTGTAAGATCTAGGCTTGTTTGTGCATCACAGCCCCACTGAGGACGACACCATCTGATGCACTGAATTTAATGCTACCTCTTATGCCTCTGGACATTGTGGCTACCCAATTTGAAGCGACCACTGCAGTGAGGTTAAGGGAGCTTTTTCATTGGTCATGTGGCGGCTACGGACACTGTGTTATCCCTGATACAACATCCGATGTCCCCTACCTGATCTACTTTTTGATAAAAATTTCTGTACCACTATTCCAGATACAACCGATGGGAACTACGATATCTCTGGTAACAGAAGTTACATAGACTTCGATACGAGTGGTTTCAAACTAAACGACCAGGTGGGCTTTGGGTTGTATTCTAAAGATCTAGAACTGGTCATATCGAAAAGGTTACCCGACCACTGCAGCGTGTATCAAGCAAAGATCCTTGCAATTAAGGAAGTGGTGGAATGGCTTACACATAATGTCATTACGACGATTGCCATAAATATCTTCTCAGAAAGCCATTAAATCCCTCGAGAACGTATTTCTGAACACAAAAACCGCCCTCGACTGTCGCAGATATCTCAACGAGATGGCTGAACTGTTTAAAATTCACCTGTTCTGGATGCCGGGCCACAGAGATATGCCAGGGAATGGTAAAGCCGATGAGCTTGCGAGACTAAGAACATCCCAGGGATGCTGGAATCTCTGGGTATGCCTTTAGCGACATGTACGCTTAGTATTCAGGACCAGGCCCAAAGGACAAAGAATGATAGTTGATCACAAAGAGGGGGCTGTGAGCATTTCAAAACTGTGTGGCCTAATCTAGACTTGAAGAGATCTGCTGCTTTGCTGACATTGGCTAGAACTGACGTCTCAGTCATTGTGTCTGCCATGACAGGTCACTGTCTAATCGGAAAACATGCTGAAAGACTGCAGGTTGCCAGCAGCGACTTTTGCAGAAGCTGTGAAGACATCGAAGAAGAAGAGACTATAGACCACCTTCTGTGTGTGTGTCCCGCACTAGCAGTTAGAAGTGGTTCCACTTTAGATTCTCAGTTCTTTGAGAACCTATCTGATTTAGCGGATGTGAACATACGCAAGTTATTGGGCTTTTTAAAGCAATCGGGATTCTATGGTAGGAACTAGAGGGCATCTTCCTTATTCTGTTCCTGTGGTATCACAGTGGACGAAGCTAGTCCGATGGTAGACTGCCACTTAAACCTAAACTAACCTAAGGTCGTGTGCCTTCTGAAACTTGTAAAGCTTTATCTTTAGCTTGTTTTTCAATAAATATATGTGTGCTGGACCCCTCCACGGGATATTTTCAGATCTTTAGCCATTTAATTGCCATTTCGGTTTGTATTGGGTTGCCCAAAAAGTAATTGCGGATTTTCCATATAGTCGGCGTTGACAAATTTTTCACAGCTTGTGACTCTGTTATTGCATTCTTTCTTCTGTCAGTTATCAGCTGTTACTTTTAGCTTGCTTTAGAAAAAAAGTGTAAAAAAAGTATATTTGATTAAAGTTCATTCTAAGTTTTATTAAAAATGCATTTACTTTCTTTTAAAAAATCCGCAATTACTTTTTGGGCAACCCAATACAAACCGAAATGGCAATTAAATGGCTAAAGATCTGAAAATATCCCGTGGAGGGCAACCCTATATTTCGATAAATTCGAGCCTTCTCTCACCAAACGCTTTTAAGTGTGGTTGCATTTTTTTCTTTTTGTTCACTTTGAGGTTTTAGAGTTCGCCAACAATAACCGATTGTGGTTTTCCACGTTACGCTTTGATTACGCTTGAACTCCGTCACGAATAACTTTCTTTTTAAATGATCTCCAAAGCAAATGCTTTTGGAGGCTTTCAAGCAATGCAATGAGCTCTCAATTAAACCATTGGGAACTTGGTACTAAAGAAGGGCCGCCTATGACGCTGAATGTCTGGGTTCGAATTCTGGCGAGACCATCAGAAAAAATTTTCACCGGTGATTTTCCCCTCCTAATGCTGACAACATTTGTGAAGTACTATGCCATGTAAAACTTCTCTCCCAAGAGGTGTCGCACTGCGGCAAGCCGTTCGGATTCGGCTTTAAAAAGGAGGCCCCTTATCATGGGGCTTAAACTTGAATCGGACTGCACTCATTGATATGTGAGAAGTTTGCCCCTGTTCCTTAGTGGAATGTTCGTGGCTAGCTCATTGAATTTTTCGTTATGACTGTTCTTTGACACTCGTGGTCAAATCATTTCGATTTTCTACCTTTTAATACAAATATTTCTCTAAGGGCCCAGCCGATACGGGAAAACTATAAGCACCCCACAGGCTGGAACTTTGAGCTCCGACTTGTGTGGTGCCCATCGTTATCACGGGAAGCTTAGCTGAAAGCTACCGGGCGTGTCCACACGTTGCGGTTGGTGGGAAGCTCCGTTTATATGCGGAGTAGCTGCAAATGCAGCCGCGGGTAGTCAGCGATTTTCAAGAGGAGAGTCTCAGTGAGGAGTCAGGTGGCACTGGCTCTTAATTAAATACTGAGTGCCAATGATACTCGAGATGACAAGGCGAGTTATTGGCGCCTTCAAATAACCAATGCTCAACATCAACGTCTGTTGCCAGATTAGGGGTGGCTGGCGGCGAGCGTCAGATCTTGAAGCAAGCGGCTCGCCACTACGAGGGATACATGTGCGATGCCACAAAACCCATGCGGTTGGGGCGCTGGGCCAGTAACCCGCCCCCGGGAAAACTATGAGAACTACTATGAGAAACAAAGGAATAGTAAAAAAGGACCCCCCAACCTTGACGACCCACGCAACCAAAAAAAAGGACCATGATTTGCCGATCTGCACCTGGAATGTCCGCACTCTTTATAGAGAAGGTGCAGTATACGCGCTGGCGGATGTATTAGAGAAGTACAAGTCTGATATTACCGCCTTACAGGAAGTGCGATGGACTGGGAATGGCGTCACTACAACACCAAACGGTGACGAACTATGCTATAGCTGCCATAACACGAGGCATGAATTTGGCTGTCGATTTGTGGTTAGTCGAAGACTTAAACACCTTGTCTCCAGCTTTACTCCGGTGGATGAGGGGCTAGCCACAATCCGCATAAAAGCCAAAGTCTTCAACATCAGCCTTATTTGTGCCCATGGCCCCCGAAGGAAGATAAAGACGAGCAGACCAAGGATATTTTCTACGAGCGCCTAGAGAGAGAATATGACCGCTGGCCCGCCCATGATATGAAAATCGTTCTGAGCGATTTTAATGCGAAGATAGGGAAGGAAGACATTTTCGGTCCAACAGTCGGAAAGTTTAGCCTTCACGAGATAACGTCTAGTGATGGGTTGAGGTCGATAGATTTCGCCGCGGCAAAAAACATGGCAGTTAGTAGCACCAGATTTCCACATAAAAATATTCACAAAGCCCGATCTGGCTGTCACCCGATCAAACCACGAGAAACCAAATTGATCACGTTGTGATAGATGGAAGGCATTCATCCAGCGTGTTAGGTGTACAATCGATCCGTGGAGCGATTATAGATTTGGATCATTACCTTGTTGCAGCAAAGGTTCGCACCCGTTTGAACATGGCGAGGAAAGTGCGATCTGACACTGCACAGAAGCTGGATATTGAAAAGCAGCAAACACAACAAGAGGCAGCGGCATACTCCACTCGACTGATGCACTCCTTGTTCCGATGATATAATGGCGCCGTGGCAAACCATTGCCCACTCCATGGAAAATGCCGCGAAATCCGTACTTGGGTACCGAAAGCCTCCTCCAAGAAACCCATGCTACGACCAAGTGTGTCGAGATGACACAGGAGCCTAGAATGCGGCATATAGAGCAACCCTGCAATCAGTAGCAACGCGCCAAATGAAGGGGAGGTGTCGGGAGAAAAGGAGAGAGGAGAAACGTAGAAAGAAAAAGGAAATGGAAAGACGTGAGTGTGAGCGAATTGAGATGTACAGGAGTCAGAATGAAGTCCGGAAATTCAGATGAAGGAGAGGTGTCGGGAGAAAAGAAGAGAGGAGAAACGTCTATTCCACAGAAAGAAAAAGTAAATGGAAAAACGTACATGCAAGTGTACAGGAGTCAGAATGAAGTCCGGAAATTCTACCAAAGAATTAAACATCAAACCGATGGCTTTGGTGCAGGCACATCCTCCTGCAGAGACAACGAAGGAAATCTGGTAACTGTCACAGATAACATGCTGAGAATATGGAAAGAACATTTTACCCAACCAGCTAGTGTCCGATGTTGGCGGCGAAGAGGATACCGTAGAACCAATCCCTGATGATGGTATAGAAGTGTTTACCTCCTAGTCAGAATGAGGTCCCAGCAGCAGTGACCCGACTAAAGAACAACAAGGCAGCAGGAGCCGACGGGTTACCCGCTAAACTATTTAAGACCGGAGGCGACACGCTGATGCATCAGCTTATCTGCGCAATCTGGCTAGAAGAACGAATACCCGATAATTGGAACCTCAGCATACTATGTCCCATACATAAGAAAGGAGACAAGACGGAATGTGCCAACTACAGAGGAATAAGTCTCCTCCCCATCGCATACAAGATACTCTCGAGCGTACTGTGTGAAAGATTAAAACCTAAAGTCAATGAGATAATTGGGCCCTATCAATGCGGCGTTAGACCAGGTAAATCCAACCTAGACCAGATATTCACACTGCACCAAATCCTGAAAAAGACCCGAGAAGAACAAATCAACACCTACCATCTCTTGGTTGACTACAAAACCGCCTTCGATACTCCTTTACGTTCAAAGGTATTTCATGCCATGTCTGAGTTTGGTATCCCTGCTGATACGCGTTCCTCAGTAAGAATAGCAAAGAATCTCTCCGAACCATTTAACACCAAACGAGGTTTCTGACCAGCAGGCAGCCTATTGTGTGATCTCTTTAATATCCTGCTGGAGAAGATTATACGAGATGCAGATGTGAATAGATATGGCACACTAATCACCAAAGAACACATGCTACTCGCCTATGCCAACGACATAGTACGTCGTTCACCGAAAGTAGTAACTGCAGCCTTTGAAAGAATCGAAAGAGAGTCAGTGAAAATGTGTCTGGCTGTAAATGGAGATAAGACGAAATGGATGGTTTCAACTCCCAAAAAGCCTTGCACAATCGAGCAGATAAAGAAAATGGAGAAAGTTGGCAACCACAATTTTGAGACAGTCAGTAATTTTATCAACCT
The DNA here is from genome assembly GCF_963082655.1 of Stomoxys calcitrans. Classification (NCBI taxonomy): domain Eukaryota; kingdom Metazoa; phylum Arthropoda; class Insecta; order Diptera; family Muscidae; genus Stomoxys; species Stomoxys calcitrans. Next base: position 238,426,172 of record NC_081552.1, on the reverse strand, counting down.
CGGCACCGCCGTAACCGAAACGAATGACACCAGTTTTGAGATAAAGCGAAGAATAATACCGACAAACAGATGCTACTATCTCTCAAATACTCCAAGTACTGCCTCATCTGCTTTCACAAGTACCCATGCTTCAGAACCATATAACAGCAAGGGTAGTATCAGTGTCTTCGTCTGTCGAGAGGTGGCAGTTTAGAAGCAAGGCCACCTCTCGACACACGAAGACACTGATACTACCCAAGACACTGATACTACCCGTGCTGTTATATGGTTCGGAAGCATGGGTACTTGTGAAAGCAGATGAGGCAGTACTTGGAGTGTTTGAGAGAAAGATTCTTCGTAAAATATATGTGGACCAGTTTGTGTTAATGGAGTAAGCAGTTTAGAAACAAGGCCACCTCTCGACAGACGAAGATTACTCTCTGCAAGACACTGATACTACCCGTGCTGTTATATGGTTCTGAAGCATGGGTACTTGTGAAAGCAGATGAGGCAGTACTTGGAGTATTTGAGAGAAAGATTCTTCGTAAAATATATGTGGACCAGTTTGCGTTAATCGAGAATATAGGCGACGTATGAACCACGAGCTGTATGAGCTGTATGACGACGATAGCATAGTAAGACGCATCCAAATACAACGGCTGCGTTGGCTAGGTCATGTTGTCAGAATGGGTGAAGAAGCTCCAGCAAAGAAGTATTTTGAAGGCAAACACGGTGGTACACGCAAACCAATGGAAAGATCAAGTTGTGGGAGACACCTCGAAACTTGGTGTCAGAGATTTTAGAATGAGCGCAGAAGATCGAGGCCCCTGAAACGCTATTCGGCTAGTGGAACAAATATTCTGTCATAGCCAATTAAAGTAAGAATTTCTCTAAAGATTCACTTTTTATATACATTTTATGGGCAATCCAAAAGTTTTACTTTCTAATACAGGTTTCAAAGGCTATGTGGAATCTTTCTTTGCCTTACAACACAAAGCAGTTAATTTGTTTCTACAAAACGATTGTTTTTGTTTTTTCACTTTAAGCCTTTTTGGTACTTTGCCAACTATCGTTACAAAAAGCAAGTGCAATGCCTTAATTTTCAAAGACCCCCCCCACATTTCACTACTTTCAAAGTAAGTGCTGCATTTTGCTTAAGCAAATTCCTTCTGGATGATAACCCATTAAAGGGTACTTAAAAAACAACTGAAGAGCTTCCTACAGAAGGATGCTGTGTGTGCGTTTCAAACACCCCAGCAAAATAACGAATTATTTATGATCATCAACATGGGGGCAGAAGGTGAAGCATTATCTCAGAAATTGTTCCAAGAGTAGAATAATATAAGCAAATAGATTTCATCATATAAACAGACAAAAGAAAAAACTCAAAACTTTAGCAGTCATGCAACACAAATGCAGCATAGTGAAGAGCTCTGGCAAGCAGGAAATAAAACAAACAAACAAACAAACAAAAAAGGAAAAGGACTAACGCTCCAACCTAGTCAATGGACTAAACAAACACCCACATGCATACATATGCGAGTACATGTGTATTTGTACCAATGAGAACAAGCTCACATTAAAGGGAAGGCATTTTTCACAGACTATGTTATATGACATGCTGCTATAGACTAAACAATTGTTGACCAATGGACCTTAAGGCTATTTCAAAACCCAAAACATAATATAGGAACTAAGTAAGGACAATAAAAGGACGCACACACATATGTATGTACGCATGATAAATCCCCAAGTTAGGGAAAGCTTTGGAGAGAAAAGGAGTAAACAGACACAAATACCCATATACTTATATTCCATTGTAAAACAACCCAGAGAAAAAAGGATTTAACAAAGAGAAAGCGAAGGTGCACAGTGGTATTCATTTCATTATCATTAGTTATACATGGAAATGTTGTCCTTAGAGGAAATTTTATGGATATCTTGCGGTATAACTTAGGCGACGCACAGCGGGAAAAAATGGGAAAAAACAAGTTATGGTCCATTTGGGACCATAATTGAACTGAATATTGGAGACCATAGTAGAAGTCATTTTGTAAAATTTCAGCCAAATCTAGTTAGAATTGCCCACTTTAGGGGCTGAAGAAGTAAAATAGGGAGATCGGTTTATAGGGGAGCTGTATTAGGCTATAAACCGATTCATGCCATATTCGACACGTATGTTAAAGGCCATGAGAGAAGTCGTTGTACAAAATTTCAACCAAATAGGATAATACTTGTGCCCTTTAGAGGCTCAAGAAGTCAAGATCCCAGATAGGTTTATATGACAGCTATATCGGATTATGGACCGATTTCAACCATACTCAACACAGTTGTTGGAAGTCATAACAAAACACCTCATGCAAAATTTCAGCCAAATCGGATAATAATTGCGCACTCTAGACGCTCAAGAAGTCAAGACCCCAGATCGGTTTATATGGCAGCTATATCAGGTTATAGACCGATTTGAACAGTTCTTAACACAGTTGTTAGAAGTCATAACAAAACACGTCAACCAAAATTTTAGTCAAATCGGATAAGAATTTTGCCCTCTAGCAGCTCAAGAAGTCAAGACCCAGACAGGTTTATATGACAGCTATATCAGGTTATGAGCCGATTTCAACCATACTACGCACAGTTGTTGAATGTCATAACAAAACAGCTTATGCAAAATTTCAGCCAAATCGGATAATAATTGCGCACTCTATACGCTCAAGAAGTCAAGACCCCAGATCGGTTTATATGGCAGCTATATCAGGTTATGAACCGATTTCAACCATACTCAGCACAGTTGTTGAAAGTCATAGCAAAACACCTCATGCAAAATTTTAGTCAAATCGGCTAAGAATTGCGTCTCTAATGGCTCAAGAAGTCAAGATCCCAGATCGGTTTATATGGCAGCTATATCAAAACGTATACCGATATAGCCCATTTACAACTCCAACCGACCTACACTAATAAGAAGTATTTGTGCAAAATTTCAAGCGGCTTGATTTATTCCTTCGAAAGTTAGCGTGCTTTCGACAGACAGACGGACGGACGGACGGACAGACGGACATGGCTAGTTCCACTTAAAATGTCATAGCGATCAAGAATATTTACACTTTATGGGTCTTAGACGAATATTTCGAGGAGTTACAAACAGAATGCCGAAATTAGTATACCCCCATCCTATGGTGAGGATATAATAGGCCGTCTGAGAATGGCTAGAAATATCTCTCTGAGATTTGAAATGGTTACAGGTGGGATACTAGCGAGATCGTGTGCAAAATTGTAATTGGCCAAATCGGTCCATGGTGTGTATAGCTGCCCTATAAACCAATATCGGATTTTGACTTCTTTAGCCGCTAGAGGGCGCAATTATTCTTCGATTAGGCTGAAATTTAGCACCAAGTGTTTTATTTTGACTTCAGAACTCTGCTATAATAATCGGTCTATAATCGGGTTCATAACCTGATATAGCTCCCATATAAACTGATTTCGGATCTTGACTTCTTGAGCCTCTAGAGGGCGCAATTCTTATCCGATTTGGCTGAAATTGTGCACCAAGTGTTTAATTTTGACTTCCAATAACTCTGTCAAACATGGTCAAAGCGGTTCATAACCTGATATAGCTGCCATATATAGCGATCTCGGATCTTGACGTACTGAGCCTCTAGAGGGCGTAACTCTTATCAGATTTGGATGGAATTTTGCAGCAAGTGTTTTACTTTAACTTCCAAACAATCTGCCATGTATGGTCCATATCAGTTTATAACTTGATATTGGTGCAATATGAACCGACTACTTATGCATTATAGGTGTGGCAAGTGATACCACGTATAGGGCTTGCCGGGGAGATGATAAGACGTTGAAGCATTTCCTGTTTTCGCGGGCTAACAGACTCCGGCACTTAGGCGGGGACACAATTCCAGACATGAACCAACTCTGTCTTAAGGAAAAATATCACCCAAATTTGTCTTTAGGGAAAAATTTCATGAAAATTTTTTCTTTTGGGAAAATTTCATGTGAATTTTGTCTTAAGGGAAAATTTCACGAAATGTTGTCTATAGGGAAAATTGTAGGGGCAATTTTATCTAAATGTAATTTTGTCTTGAGGAAAAATATGATGGAAATTTGTCTTTATGGATAATTCAATGTAAATTTTGGTCTTAAGAAAAAATTTTAAGGAAATTCCGTCTTTAGAGACAATTTTTTGGAAATTTTGTGAGAAAATTTCATGGAAATTTTGCCTACAGAGATGATTTCATGGAAATTTTCCCTAAGACAGAAATTCCATTAAATTTTCATGGACATTTTTTTAAGGAAAATATCATGAAAATTTTGACTTTAGAGAAAATTTCTTGGATATTTTGCCCTTTTAAAAAACTTTCATGACAATTTTGGTCTAATATTTCATGACAATTTTGTCTATAGGGAAAATTTCATGGCAATTTTGTCTTAATAGATAATTTTATGAAAATTTTGTCTTTAGAGCAAATTTCATGGAAATTTGATTTCGGGTAGTTTAAATTAGGTTGAATGGGTGTAAATTCCTATTATTTGACATCCATATTGTCCCAATCGGTAAATTTGTTCTGCTGGGGGGGTTTGGGGGGATAGAGAGGATCCTTAGACACCAAGGAAAACATTTTTATGTCAGATCTGTACTCTACTTTTAAATACCTTTCATTTGATACCCATATTGTCCAACGCGGTAAAAGTGTCCTGTTGGGTGGTGTTTTTTGAGGGTGGGAAACCCCCCGACACTTAATGTGACATTTTTATGCCAATTTCGTACACTACTCTTGAATACCTTTCATTTGACACCCATATTGCCCTAATCGCTAAACATGTCCGTTCGGATGGGTTTTGGGATGGGGCGTCCCCCCAGGTTATTTGACCCCATCATTTTATACCAATTTCGTTTTTTTTTGAGGTACAATAAGGTGGCATACAAAACTTCGCTTGGATCGGTATCTGGCGTTCTGTCCGAGATCTGACGTTTTGAAAATTGGGGGGTAAGGGGGAAGGCCCGCCCACCCTTTGGATATTAAAAAATATAGTACCCTATTTTCATCGGAGGCTAAAACTCTACCATCTGTAAAAATGTCATGAAAAATTGGTTCAGCCGTTTTCAAGTCCATACGAAACAGACGTACAAACAAACACACAATTTAATAAAAATTTTGTCTTTTGGGAAAATTTTAGCAGATTATGAGATATCGCATTTTTGAAAAGTGGTATGAAAAAAATCTTTTGCCTTAATTCCCCTTATTCCAAACCACTGTTCCTGGCCATATCAGCTACCTACTATTTTAACGACTAACAAATAATAGCAGCTCCTCTTAGCATATACACTTCCTTGTCTGCTAAGAGCAAATAGAACAAAGTAAAACAATAACAAATGGTAAGGAAGAAGGTAGAGTTCTAAGACTAACCTCACACAACGGAAACTCAATTCATTAAAGTTGACTGCTGCTGAGATGTGTGTGTGTGGGTGGGCGTTGGGTTGGAACATTATTGGGTGCCTATGTCCATGCATTAAATTCCATTGATATATAACCCATAGAGGGTTTTCTTTTTTGTATTATCCTACATGACCCAGTAAGACGACATTAGAGCAAATTGGAAATCTAAAGCAGTGACACAAGTTCTCAAAGCTTAAGTTTCCCACCAAGCAAATAACCAAAGGCTAAAATAGGACTTTTTTGTTTCACTCCAACTTCCTTAATGTTGGGTAGAAAGGTGGCCACATAGGTGGATAGGTAGTTAGATACGCTACATGCAATGCTTCTCAATGAGTGGCTAGCATAGGAAGTCTGTGACGGAAAGAAAGCCATCGTGCTTTAACCAATTGCATTTAATGTTTAATAATGAAGCCAATTTAATCACTGAATCAATGGTTTCTTCTCTTCCCCCTCTCTCTGCTACATTGCACCTTCAAATGCCACAGTTGAGAAAGTTTCTAGGTAGGTAGGTATGTACGAGCACCTCCGTTCAAATGTTCATTGAAATTGAATGGCGACACGAAAGTTTTTAGATGATTGGCTAATCCACATTGCATGGCGGAACGTGAGGATGACATTTGACTTGAATGCAGAACAATCAAATTCAATATTAGTTAAAATTTAAGTCACAATAGCGGAAAAGAAACAAAAGGAAGTTTGTGAGATGCCATCCTGCAAGCATATCTCGTTTGAGCTTAGGGTATGAAATTTCGAAGGAAACTCTTCATAGCTTTGCAGTGAAAAAAGTTTTTAAATAAATTTAATAGGCATGCAGTTACAAACTTCTGCCAAAGAATAGTATGTTAGACTGATGGCTTTGATACATGCCGATAAAGGATTTGATACTGTAGAGATAAAAATGGTTGTTAAGACAGTGGGCACTCCATAGTAGCGATGACGAAAATCTTCTATTACATAGGAAGTCAAAAGGCGTTAAGTTCGGCCGGGCCGAACTTTGGATATCCACCACCTTGGGTATATATCTAAACCACCATTCATCTAAATCCGGTGAAAATTGCATACCTTATGCCTTATCATTATAAATGCCCCTTTTTCGGGGCCGAGACTTTAAATCGAGATATCGGTCTATATGGCAGCTATATGCAAATCTTCATCGTTTTAGACCAAATTGCAGAAATATGTGGAGGAGCTTAACATAACACTCTGTCCCCAATTTCGCCATCGTCGGACAGTAAATGCGCCTTTTATGGCCCCAAAACCTAAAACCGAGAGATCGGTCTATATGGCAGCTATATCGAAATCTGGACCGATCTGTGCCATAATGCAGAAGTATGTCAAGGGGCTTAATTTAACTCACTGTCCCAAACTTTGACGACATCGGACAATAAATGTGGCTTTTATGGGCCTAAGACCCTAAATCAGAGGATCGGTCTATATGGCAACTATATCCAAATCTGGACCGATCTGAGCCAAATTGACGAAGGATGTCGAAGGGCCTAACACAACTCACTGTCCCAAATTTCAGCAAAATCGGATAATAAATGTGGCTTTTATGGGCCTAAGACCCTAAATCAGAGGATCGGTCTATATGGCAGTTATATCCAAATCTGGACCGATCTGAGCCAAATCGACGAAGGATGTCGAAGGGCCTAACACAACTCACTGTCCCAAATGTTAGCAAAATCTGATTATAAATGTGGCTTTTATGGGCCTAAGACCCTAAATCGGAGGATCGGTCTATATGGCAGCAATATCCAAATCTGGACCGATTTGAGCCAAATTGTCGAAGATTGTCGAAGGGCCTAACACAACTCACTGTTCCAAATTTCAGCAAAATCGGATAATAAATGTGGCTTTTATGAGCCTAAGACCCTAAATCGGAGGATCGGTCTATATGGCAGCAATATCCAAATCTGGACCGATCTGAGCCAAATTGTCGAAGGATGTCGAAGGGCCTAACACAACTCACTGTTCCAAATTTCAGCAAAATCGGATAATAAATGTGGCTTTTATGAGCCTAGGGTCTTAGGCGGAGGATCGGTCAATATGGCAGCTATATCCAAATCTGGACCGATCTGAGCCAAATTGACAAAGGATGTCCAAGGGCCTAACACAACTCACTGTCCCAAATTTCAGCAAAATCGAATAATAAATGTGGCTTTTATTGGCCTAAGACCCTAAATCGGGGGATCGGTCTATATGGGGGCTATATCAAGATATAGTCCGATATAGCCCATCTTCAAACTTAACCTGCTTATGGATAAAAAAAGAATCTGTGCAAAGTTTCAGCTCAAGATCTCTATTTTTGAAGACTGTAAAGTGATTTCAACAGACAGACGGACAGACGGACGGACATGTCTAGATCGTCTTAGCTTTTTACGCTGATCAAGAATATATATACTTTATAGGGTCGCAAATGGATATTTCGATGTGTTGCAAACGGAATGACAAATTGAAGATACTCCCATCCTTCGGTGGTGGGTATAAAAATGAAGTTGTTTCCCTTTGTTTGTTTGTCTGTTCCGTATAGACTCAAAAACGGCTGAACCGATTTTCCATTCACAGATGGTAGAGTTTGGGTCCCCGGCGAAAATAGGGTACTTAATTTTTTGATATCCGTAAAGGGGGCGGACCCTTCCCCATACCAGAATTTTCAAAAACGCCCGATCTCGGAGATGCGTACACCGATTTAAGCGAAATTTTGCGAAATATGCCACCTTATGGTACCCCAAAAACACGAAAGTGGTATAAAATTTTGGGGTCAAATAACCTGGGGGGACGCCCCATCCCAAAACCAACCTGGACGGACATGTTTAACGATTGCTACAATATAGGTATCAAATGAAAGGTATTTAAGAGTAGAGTACGAACTTGGTATAAAAATTTCGCTCCAAGTGTTGGGGGAGGTCCCCCACCCCAAAAAACCCCCCAACAGGACTCTTTCACCGCTTTGGGCAATATGGGTATCAAATGGAAGGTATTTTAAAGTAGAGTACAAATCTGACCTAAAAATTTATTCCTTGGTGTCTGAGGGGCCTCCCCACCCCCAAGACCCCCCGCACCAACATGTTTACCGATTGGGATAATATGGGTATCAAAGGAAAGGTATTTAAGAGTAGAGTACGAACTTGGTATACAAAGTTCGGGGGGTCCCCCATCCACAAAAAAACCCTCCAGCAGGACTCTTTCACCGCCTTCGGCAATATGGGTATCAAATAAATGATATTTAAAAGTAGAGTACAAATCTGACCTGAAAATGTATTCCTTGGTGTATGACGGGCCTGGGGAGTCCCCCATCCCTAAAAAACCCTCCAGCAGTACTCTTTCGTCGCTTTGAGAAATATGGGTATCAAATGAAAGGTATTTAAAAGTCCAGTACAAATCTGACCTAAAAATTTATTCCTTGGTGTATGACGGGCCTCCCCGCCCCCCAAAACCCCTCGCACGGACAAGTTTGCCGATTAGGTAAACTACTGTTTAAGAGTAGAGTACGAACTTGGCACACAAATGTCGCCCAAAGTTTGAGGGGGTCCCCCTTTCCCAAAAAATCCCTCTAACAGGACTCTTTCACCGCTTTGGGCAATATGGGTACCAAATGAAAGGTATTTAAAAGTGGAATACAAATCTGACCTACAAATTTTTTCCTTGGTGTCTGGCGGGCCTCCCCACTCCCCCAAAACCCCCCGCACGGACATGTTTACCAATTGGGACAATTTGGATATCAAATGAAAGGTATTACAAAGTAGAGTAAGAATCTGTTATAAAATTTTATTCATTGGTATCTAAGGCGCCTCCCCACCTTCTAAAACCCCCCACGCAGGGCTTATATATCAATTGGGAATATATGGATATCAAATGAAAGGTGTTTGGAAGCTGAGTACTCATCTGTTATAAGAATTTCGTCCAAGGTGTCTACGGGGCCTTTCCAACCCCAAAACCCCTAAAACGGGCATAAATGTCCGGCGTCACACAATGGGTATTAAATGAAAGGTCTTTGGGAGTTGACTTTGAATTTGGTATACATATTTGGGATAGAGTCCGAAACCGGCCCATCCATTACCACCTTTTATTTAGGGCTAAGTGCGTGGATGGCCACCCCAACCTAAATACCCCTCAAACTGTACATATTTGTGGATTATGGCAAAAAGGGGCTCAAATCTGGCCATGAGTTTCAGACACGTCTCACCTCATAAACTCCCCTAAAACCATACATATTTACCGACAATTGCAAGATGTAGCTTAAATATGGTTTTCGGGAGTAGAGTATGAATCTGATATCCACTCTTGGGGGAAAGGGTTTGGCAACTCTAATCCACCACCAAAACCAAGTAAATGAAGTAGATCAAACATCCTAACTGTAATGGGCGGACCCTCTCTTACACTATTTTCAAAAAAGGATTTGAGACTAGGTCAAGAATCAGATATATCAGATATATACCCCCAAAAATACACCCATACCGGATATATTTACCGGCCACAGCAATAAAAGGCTCAAATGAAAGGTATTTGGGAGTAGAGTACGAAAATGATATCCACATTGGGGCGTAATATCTGAAAGGCCATACCAGCTTCCCAAAACAGGACTTATTTCCTGCCCATGTCAGTAAAGGGCTCAGATAAATAAGAGAGTGAAAGTAGGCGCAGCGGAGCGGGCCCTCTCCAGCTAGTTTCCTATATAAAAATAAATACGAAGTACTTCTGAAAGCAAGACAGTAGACATTTACCTATGCTAGCCGCACATTATATCGAATGCCTCTCTGATATCCTTACTGCCAGTGTTATTGGTGTCATGGGTCACTCAGACCTCAACGTCAACGGCGCCAACTAAAAAAAGACCAAGGCTAAAAATTCAGGCTAACCGAAAGTTAAACAACAGGTTCAGGACACAGTGACAGTTGATAATTATAACTCTGCCTCAGTAGCACCATAGACAACATTTTGGAAAGGGCAAGAAAGGCCACTCTTGCCCTATACACCTGAAAGAGACCCATTGGCTAAAGTTGGGGGTTTAGACCGCTTGTCATGCATTGGACATATACTGCAGTTGTCAGACCAATTATGCTATATGGTGTTGTAGTCTGGTGGACGGCGCTTCAAAAGTCCAACTACGGCTCAATACTTAACCGGATGCATGGAAGGATCGGACCGGAAGGATAGCTCGTTTGTGCATCACAGCCACACTGAAGACGACACCATCTGATGCACTGAATTTAGTGCTACATCTTATGACTCTGGACATTGTGGCTACCCAAATTGCAGCGACCACTGTCGTGAGGTTAAGGAAGCTTTCTCATTAGTCATGTAGTGGCTGGATGCCGGGTCACACAGATATCCCAGGGAGTTGTAAAGCAGATGAGCTTGCGGGACTAGGAACTACCCTACATATTCCAGAGGTACTGGAATCTGTGGGTATGCCTCTAGCGACATGTAAGCTAAGTACCAGGCCCCAAGGACAACGAATGATAGATGGTCACAAAGAGGGGGCTGTGAGCATTCGAAAACTATGTGGCCCAAATCTAGACTTGAAGAGGTCTATTGCTTTGGTGACGTCTCAGTCATTGTGTCCGTCATAACAGGTCACTGTCTAATCGGAAAACATGCTGACAGACTGCAGGTTGCCAGCAATGACTTTGTGCAGAAGCTGTGAGTACATCGAAGAAGAAGAGTCTATATAACACCTTCTGTGTGTATGTACCGCTCCAGCAGTTAGTAGGAGTTCCACTTTAAGTTCTCATTTCTTTGAGAACCTGTCTGCTTTAGCCGATGTGAACATTCGCAAGTTTGTGGGTTTTTTACAGCGATCTGGATGGTTCAACGGTAGAAACTAGAAGGCATCTTTCTTCTTCTCTACCTGTGGTATCACAATGGACGAAAACGTCTAAGTAAGTCTGATGGCAGACTGCCACTTAAACCTAACCTTAAGGGTGCAATTTTTGTTCAAATTGGCTGATTTCTACTGTTGTCTCCAACATTCAACTCAATTATGGTCCGAATCGGATAATATAGCTCCTAAAGCATAGCAATTCTTTTCTTTTATTTTTTATTTGTCTAAAAAGAGATACCTGGAAAACAACTCCACAAATGCGATCCATGGTGGGCTAGCTCTTGCAAGCGAAAGGGTGGGGATTGGACATTAAGCTTTATGTGTTACGGATGGAGGGCAAGGATGTTGTGCATTCCCCAGCACTTGGTGCTGATTTCGCTCAAAGTTAGCATACTCCATAGATGGGAAGCACATAAATCCCCAAATTCATATGTGCGCGAGCATAGGAAAAACAAAAAAAAATGGGCTAAGTTCGGCCCAAAGCGATCCCCGGATTTGACCTCTTCAGCCCTTAGAAGCTTACATTTTCATCTGATTTGACCCAAAAACCCTTCTTATGACCTAAGACATCAATGTCAAGTTTTATCCGAGTCGGTCAATATGATGATATAGCCCCCCTCCTCCTAAGTACCGATATCCCGATATGATAACTTGAGACCAAAATAATTCAAATACAAACTCAGTTCATAAATGTAAATTTTTAGCGGTAGCCATGATGATGGGTACCCAAGATTCGTCTCGAATGAACTTAACACGCTTTTACTTGTTATTCGTTGAGAACTTATCCAACTTTATCTCACTTTGTTTAAATTGCCTTCCAATCAACTTTGGTAAAGCGAAAGTTGGAGTTCTATTTAAAAATTGTCTCTGATTTAAGATGCATGTATCTTCAACAATCCTATACAAAGGCACATGCCAAGACACTAGGGTGGTGAGAAGCCAACTTGATAAAAGATCCTTTTGTCTCACATTCATACTCCGACAAGCAATGAAATATTACACCCTAACATATCATTCATAGATGCACC